>NC_090656.1:42170218-42470218 GCF_040937935.1 Hyperolius riggenbachi
CGGGTGGGGGAAGCCTCCGGATCCTAATGAGGCTTCCCACGCCGTCCTCCATCCGTCAGGGGTCTCGCTGCAGCCCTCCGTGGAGTCCGGGCAGCGGTGACGTCATTATTTACCTTCCTGGCTCCTGCGCAGGCGCTCTAACGGCTGTCGGCTCCGAACTACACGGAAATACCCGATCGCCGTCGGGTCCGCTCTACTGCGCAGGCGCAAGTTTCCTGCGCCTGCGCAGTAGAGCGGACCCGAATGAGATCGGGTATTTCCGTGTAGTTTGGAATGGAAAGCAGCCACAGCGCCCCCGCTGGAGCCAGCAAAGGTAAATATTGAAATGACAGTCGGCACAGTCGCCGGCTGTTCGGAGGGCTGCGGAGAGACCCCCGTGGGACAGAGGACGGCGTGGGAAGCCTCATTAGGATCCGGAGGCTTCCCCCACCCGAGGTGAGTACCCCCCAGGGGATCTTTTGAATGTTACAGAGTCTCTTTAAAGAGAACCTGATAGGAGTTAAAATAAAAAAAGTATACATAAGTGGGGCTTCCTCCAGCCCCCCCTCAGGCTGATTGGTCCCTCGCCGTTTTCCCACACCACCTGGATCTTCCGCTAGGCAGCCCGGTAACTCCGCCATTCGGCTCCAGTCAGCCTTTGGTGTACAGAGATAGTTAATGATATACCAATAATTTCAACGTCTATGCAAATTTCATGCAGGTTGGAATTGGGCCAATCAAATTTAACAGGAAGTACATTGAGTTGGCCCAACTCAAAGCTACATAAAATTTGCATCTCGTTGACTATCTTTGTTGATTTGAAATGCATAAAAATGGGGAGGTGTGGGAACTGGTGACTGCTATTACCTGTGTGCTGCAGAAAGCACTGCCACATGTATTGTCAATGCTAATTCACATTCTCTGTCACTCCTCAGGCTCCTAAGGAAACTCTGGCCAAAGCTGTCCTTGCAGAACTTCCCCAGCAAGTGGTGGATTACTTCAAGAACCACAACCTGCCTCCCATCAAGGCTGAAGCAGTATAACGGTCAGGATGTGCAGCCTCAGTACAGAATGAAACCAGCAATCTGTCTCAGCAGTGTGAATATGTATATGGGGTGGCCAGCTATGGACATCCTTCTGTGTATTATTAAAGCCATCATATTCTTTTTACTTTCTCTGCATATATAATGCCAGAGGTCACTGTGACAATCCGAGACTGCACCAAGCTCTGGCAAGGGTTGCTGCTATTCTTACCATGACAATCTACAGGAGTCCTGTGACTTCCAGGTACTCAGCTCCCCTTCATCAGGGCGGCCATTTCCTGAGGTAGATCTTCTGCTTGTGTATTACTGGGTCATTTATGGTGATTATTGAAACAAACCTACAGAAGGCCTACTCTGGCATATTGGTTGTGTACGTCTGCTAAACATTTCCCTGTAATACAGTTACTGAGCATATCCAGCTCTCTATTCACTACAAATCTCTGCAAAATAAAGGAGCATTTAGAGGATTTAAAGTGTTACTGTACTTATACTAAGGTGTGTTTAAATATAACTTAAAGTGGACCTAAACTCTTGCACAGGACAGAAGGAAAACATAGCAATGTGCGAACAGTATGTATTTAGAGAGTTTAGCCTGTTTAATTCCCCATCTGTGACTAATCAAGAATGTAATGTGAGCTATGTCAGATGACTGCCTCGGCAGAGCAGCTAATTTGGTAACCCTATGCCTGCTTCCATGAAAGCAGGAAGTAGACACACTGCAGATTTATTGCAGGGTTTGTATCAGCTGTAACAAAGAAATGTTTTTTCTTTAAAGAACAACCGAGTTGACATGTGGCATGTTGAGATAGACATTGGTATGTACAGTGCCTAGCACACAAATATCTGGGCTTTGTTCCTTTTTTTTTTTTCTTTCTCTGCCTGAAAAAGTTAAACATCAGGTATGCAGGTGACAGTTTCTGCCCGGATCGAACTGGGTCAGACTATAGCTTAAAGGCCCGTACACACGTCCTACGGGAGGCAACGACGGGTCCGCTCAGCGGATCGCTCAGGAACAGGCTTATCAGTCCGCCGACAGCGCGTACACACGCGCTACTGTCTGCTGAAACACCGCCCAGCGGGAGGCAACGACGGACCCGTTGTTGCCTCCCGTAGGACATGTGTACGGGCCTTAGCCCTCACTGATAAGTAATTACAGCCATAAAACACTTTCCTGTCAGTAAATGGCTTCTGAAAGTAGGAAATAAATCAGTCAATAACTGATAGATTTGAGCTCTGGCACACTTCAGTGAAGGGGTCATTGAGCAGCGACAATGAAACAGTAAAAACTAGATTTAAATATTAAAAAAAACTGGGATATCTAAAAAAAAAAAAGTCATTTTAGGAGACTGAGGATAGATACAATTGTTTTTCTCATAAGTTTATTTTCACCTTGGATGTCTTTTAAAGGTTATTATGCTATTGCTTATCTTTTAGAATAGAGAGGAAGTTCTGAGTTCAGGTTAGCTTTAAAACAAGGCCCTGATCAGTAATGCAAGGCACTTGTTATTTTAAGCCCACCCAAGTATAAGTACATTAATGGGATATGGACAATGAGATGCTGGTCTTTTCATGCATGTAAACAATTTATAAAATTGTATGCAGCTTGGAATTTGGGCCAATTAAAACTGGCAGGAAGTCGATTTCATTGGTCCATTTCCAAGCTTCACACAGTTTGCACACAAGCTGTAAAGATAAAGATTTCATCTGATGTTAATATTTTAAAGTCCAAGCTTTATACAGTATACCAGCAGGGCCTAGTAAGAGTAAGAGTAAGAGATCTGTCTGATCAGATCGTTCTGCACTGCCAAATGAAGCTGACAATTTGTCTTAGTAGTGAAGTATCTGCTGCTGTGTACAGGAAATCACACTGATACAGCCGTAAGGGACCATTATAACAAAACGTCTGACTTTCTGCTGTTTTATATAAACTTTCATGTAGGAGTGACAGAATACAATTCTTACATAATTTTTGCCAACAGAATCCTCAAAATTGCCCAATTGCCACTTTTCACTATCAGTGTTATAATATTCACAGTTAAGACAGTGGGCTCTCTGTGTCATTGGCTTGCTTTGCTGAAAAGTGAATGTGTGACAAGACACCAACCAGCAACTTTGCCAGCCTGAGGGATGATGGACTTTGTGGCCCAATGCCCAGGTTGCAGCCCCTGACTATGCCCAGGTTGGCAAATGTTGATAGCAGCAGCACTGGGTGTGCAGTACAGGAAAAGAAGCCAGAAGCATAGTTATAGCCAAGCTGAGGGAGAGGCAGGTAACCATCAGGGATATTCAGTAGCAAGCAGGGTTCCACACAGGCAGCAATCAAGAATATTTGGTTATGAGCAGGGTTCAGAGCAGACAGCAATCAGTGACAATCAGTGTCTGAGGAAGGCTGCACTCAGGGATATTCAGTAACACTTAGGGCTTGATTCACTAAGGGCTCTTTTCCACTATGAAATGCGATTGCAATCGCGTTTCAATTTCCACCATGCGATTGCAATTGAGCTACTATACTCATTATAGTAAAGCTCAATCGCATCCAAAACGTGGCAGGACGACAATTGCATTTTCACCAAAATCGCATCGCAATCAGATCGCACTAATGGTAATTGCTGCTGCAGTTTCCAATAGTTTAATGTACCTTGCGATTTGCGATCAGAATCAAATTGCAAATCTCAGGGTAGTGGAAAAAGGCCGTAAGACAAATAGCATGCCTTATCCAAGTTAACACACCTTATCAGAGATAACACGCCTTATCATAGCAAGCGCTACGAACTTATGACTTCTAATTGGCAATGACGAGAGCCCCACTTGTCCTGCCCTGAGCCCCTGCGGGTTCGTAGCACTCGCTATTCTACTCTGATAAGGTGTGTTAACTTTGATAAGGCATGCTATTCGTCTTAGTGAATTAAGCCCCTTGAGTTCAAAGCACACTGCAGTCAGATAGAAGTCAGTAGAATCAGACACACTTTGACAGGAACTAACAACCCTGTTGCTCCAGCAAACCCTGTCACTTCCTTAACCCTCCTGGCGGTATATTAAAAACCGCCAGGGGGCAGCGCAGCCGGTTTTTTGATTTTTTTTTTTTTTATATCATGTAGCGAGCCGAGGGCTCGCTACATGATAGCCGCTGCTCAGCGGCATCCCCCCAACCCAGATCAGGAAATCCCGTTCAAAGCCATGGCAACGGGGCGGGATGACGTCACTGACGTCATGGACGTCGTGACGTCTAAGGGAGTCCCGATCCACCCCTTGCCGCTGCCTGGCGCTGATAGGCCAGGCAGTGCAGGGGTCTAGGGGGGGGGCTGTCTTGCGACGCGGATAGCGGCGATCGAGCGCGGGGCGGCGGCGATCGAAGTGCTGACGCAGCTAGCAAAGTGCTAGCTGCGTTCAGCAAAAAAAAAATTATTCAAATCGGCCCAGCAGGGCCTGAGAAAACCTCCTGCGCGGCTTACCCCGAACTACGTTCGGGGTTACCGCCAGGAAGGTTAAAGTGTACCAGAGACGAAGGGGGATAAAAGATTTATACATACCTGGGGCTTCCTCTGCGCAGATCTCTTCCTCGCCGCAGTCTAAAGCCTCCTGGATCTCCTAGTATCAGTCCCGTTCTCCCCGGCCAGTCGGCGCAGGCGCAGTGCGGCCAAGTGCGCTCCCCCATGTCGCTCCCACGGCTGGAAGCGTTCTGTGCAGTAATACTGTGCAGAATGCTCCCGTGAGCGCGGCGGGCGCACAGTCGAGCCGCACAAGCGCAGTACGCCTGTCTGACCGGGGAGAACGGGACTGATAGCAGAAGATCAGGAAGGCTTTGAGCTCCGGCGAGGGGGCTGGAGGAAGCCCCAGGTATGTATAAATCTTTTATGCCCCTTCATCTCAGGGTCATTTTAAAGTGTACCCGACTCGACATGTGACATGATAAGATAAATATGTGTAAAACATATTTATAACTAGCCTGTTTTTCTTTTTTTATTTTGGTGCCTAAAAGAGTTAATTTTCAGGCATGCAAGTGACGGCTTCTGTTGTGTCGGTACCTTGTCGGGAATATAGTAAATTACAGTCATAAGGACCCGTTTCTACTAGAAGCATGCAAATTTGCATCCTATTTTCTGGACGCAAAATCGCATGTGAATTTGCATACATATATGTGTGAGTTATTTACATGCAACTTTGCATGTGTAATCGCTAATTTTTTTCAGGTTTTTTTGTTTTTAGTTTCTACTGACATTAACAAAAACACGCAAAAAAAACCCCCCAGGAACGCGAAAACGGATGGAAAATTGGATGCAAAGGTTTTCCTGGCAGAATACAACTTCTGAGGGTGGGTAGAGATAAAAAAAAAAAGGTCAGTAGTTCATGTATTTTAACTCTGGGACACTTCATAGGCTGCCATTGAGCAGAGACGATAAAATATTCAGTCTACTTTGTAATTGCTAAAATATAAAATAAAACCATGGGATATCTAGAAAAGCCATTTTTGGAGTAGGAGGATAAATACAATTTTTTATCTCATCAGTCTATTTTCACCTTAGGTTTACTTTTATATAGGTTAGGTTGATACCAGTTGCAGCCAGCAGAGAGAGGGCTTCCAGTAGCATGGACAGAACATACACGCCATGGGGAATTCCCAGTTCCACCTACAGATGGTCTGTGCAAAACTCTAGTCCTTTAAGATAAAACGTGGAATCATAAGGGGCATGCCAGGAAGCAGACATAGCTTGAGAATGAGAAGCTTCAGGGACAGAGCCAGGGCCTCCCTCCATTAGGGAGTACAAGTGGTACCTCCTCAGTACCTCCCCTTTTCACTTGGTTTCTTCCACCTGACAAACATTGTAACATTTACTGCAAAAACGACAGATCAGCAGCTGCTAGTCAATGACTGTTTCAGATAAGAAAAGCAAATGAAGATGGGGTACAGTAGCACTGATAGGCAATCTTCTGTCATTAGCTGTCAGATGCAGAAAAGTGGTATTCCTGGGCATTTTGTACGCTGTGTATTCTAGAATTTCTATATGTCTTACGTCATTTTTTGATACAGTGTTCCTTCAAGTACCTACTAGTATGATCTGCCTGCAGAAATTAGCCCCTGTGAGGCAAAAACCAATCACATTTCCTGTTCAGCATGCTGGCTGTATGCCTCCCCCCGCCTCTAGGCTATAATCCGGCTTGTACATTACTGCACTGAACCTGAGCATTGGCATACAGGCGGATGTACCTACTCTGTCACCACCTGGTATGTAGCAGGATATTTGAGGGACCGTCGGGCTGTGCTGGGGTTTATTATTTCTAGAAATATTACATGTTTGTGTATATGAGGGATGACTGAAAAGTAATGAAGCTGTTCATGTTTCTCTTTCAGTGAGGTAGACATGGGAAAAGTGTGCAGGTGTTTGTGAAAGGCTTGCATCAAGCTGTCTCAACCTGCAGGTGGAACGCCGTATTCTTCAGTGTTCTGTTACAGTGAGTAGAAGCACCACATCATGAGGGATGATAAGAGTTTACGCTAGAGGTGTGTATCAAGCTTGGGATGCATAGTGATGAACCTCCCAGAGTGTTACAGAAAGCGTATGGTGGTGAGATGATTAGCCACGCTGCTGTATAGTGTTACAGGAGCATCCTATACATTTGTCATGGTATGAGGTGCTTCCACTCACTGTAGTTTCAGCCATGTCATTATGTATTGTTCATACACACCAGCACAGGATTCCCACATCTGCCTTCCTGACAGAGAAATAGGAATGGTTTCTTTACTCTTTAATCTGTGTAAAGATGATTGTGACTGTGTTTTACAGTCAGTTTTATTTTCTGAGCACTCAACAGGTGTGCTTCAATTGTTAAGTTTTATGTTGCCAAAAGCAGTGAGTACTTCAGTCTGCACACAATAAAAGTTTCTTATCTGCTATTAAATGTTACTGCCAAGTTAGAAGGTCAGTAAAACACCACTAGAGTCTCATGTTTATGCAGACAGACTATAAAATGCCATCACGATATGCCTAATAAAAGTTTAGGGGTAGTTATAATCATCTGAAGCTAAGATAACCAATAACGCAGTGGCCATTAAAGCAGCCACAGACATTTTCATACATTGGCTCATGTGGCTGGCCATCTGCACTAAAAACCACTGTCACTGCCCGCATTAAGCAACCACTGTGGTACCAGCTTAGGGTTTTCTTACACAAGTGTGGCAATAACATTCCATGTCTATGGGAACTGCAGCCACACTGCTAGGACCTTCTCCGATCATCCATGTATTCTTCTCCCATGCATGGAAACAGCCACTAGGCAATGCTGCAGCTAATAGGAATCACTAATGTAGGATGGAGGAGGAGGCCACCATCTGTTCACTGCCAGGTTAGCCATGGACAGCTTTATGGTAAAAACAGCAAACGTACAGAGTCTCTCTTTTACATTCTGCTGCATTATGGGATAGTAAGAGTAAGCGTTTGAACCACTTTGAGTTATAAGCCTCAGTATCTAGAATACACTATTAATAACATAAAGAATATCCTTTATTATTCATGCTTGGTCCTTGGAGTCCTAATTTATCTCCATCTGATATGCTTTCGCTTAGCAAGTGCAAACCTGTATTTTTAATTATGAAACCACCAAATGAGACATCTCTGTGATTAATAATATATACTTTGCCAATTAGAATTTCTAAACTGCAGCTAACCAGGCGTGAACCTTTTATTGTTATATTTTATAGCTGTGTTGTTTAGGATCCTTTTCTAACCTTGCTAGTGCACAAGATAGGCAGCAGTGACAAATGTGACAAGCTGCATCCGAAGCAGTTGCTAACTACTTCCTCTCCCTGCCCCCGCCCCTTACCTTTTCGTGGACACAAACCTGAATGCTCGGCTGAGTTGTGCGGAGCAGAACCTAGTACCATGAATAGCATGACTAGTAACATGAAAAGCTCAGTGCTCTAAAATCAAGAAGCATTGAACAAAAAAGAAAAACACATTTAATTTTAGTCCTGAAAATCTATTTCTGAAAAACAGCTCCAGTCAAAAATATCAGAAACAGGACATTGGATATGTGGCTGATCAGCCTTTCTGCAAAACAGGTAGAGAACAGTGAATCTGGGCACCAGAGCAGCTACAAGAACAATTCGCCACTTTATTTCATCCTTAACAAAGACAGATATACAGCAAGGTGTGGATGGCCAGACAGCCGTTTCACGGGAAAATCCTCTTCTTTGAGGGGGCTTCTGAAGAAGCAAGTTTGCCAGAGATGAAATAAAGTGTTGAGTTGCTCTCGTAGCTGGTCTGGTATCCAGATTCTATGTTCTCTACCTGTTTAGATATTTGGTCTAGCTTTCACCAGATTCCCATAGTTTTAGTCCAGACTTGCATCTTGCGCTAACTGTGCTGCTTATTGTGTTGGTGTGATCAGCCACATAGGGTGATGTTTCAGAGAAAGAAAGAATACCAGCACCAGAGACAGACTAATCACTCTTCAGTGCCGCTGAGCAGAAAGAGAATATTTGATTTGCACATAATGAGCATGTATGAAAAACCATATTAGCAAATCTGTTGAGACATTTCCAATGCTAAAAGCTTGACAATGAGCCGCTTCTGTCAAACTTTATGAGCCAGTCATTTTGACCAATCATAATGTGACTTATACCGTATATCAGCTGAGACCATTTGTTGGCTAACTTAAAGGGACTCCGAGCAGTGCAGAAACTATGAAAAGATGCATATCATTTTAAAGCTCTCTTTCTCCTCTTTCCAATGATATATAAACCGCCACCCTACGCCTTTTAGTTTTTGCTATTTTGAGCGATTGAAATCGCGGCCACCGCAATTTTGATCACGAAAATAGCGAAAACTAAAAGGCGTAGGGTGGCGGTTTATATATCATTGGAAAGAGGAGAAAGAGAGCTTCAAAATGATATGCATCTTTCCATAGTTACTTTTTTGAGTCCAGCATTGTATTACACAAGACGACTTTTCCCCAAAGTCGGCAGCTCGATTCAGCACAATGCAATGAAATATAAGGAACCCAGGGGGATATAATTACAAAAATCATGCTGGTAGGTGTGAGGATATAATTAATTAGTTGTGGGTATGATTAAAGGCATACCCACAGGCACTGCTCGGAGTCCCTTTAAAAGAATTAAAGTAAGCTTTCGGCTGTGCAGCCTTCATCAGACTTCAATCCTGTTTGTTTACAAGATGTTGGAACAAACAGCTATATATGTTCTGTTTCATTTAAGGCATCTTAATGACATGTATTTATGCTTGCAAAAAAATCCATGTATCCCCTTTTGATGTTGCAGATATATATAGGATCTTCTCAAAAAATTACCATATTGTGATAAAGTTCTTTATTTTCTGTAATGTACTGATAAACATAAGACTTTCATATATTTTAGATTCAAATACACACAACTGAAATAGTTCAAGCCTTTTATTGTTTTAATATTGATGATTTTGACATACAGCTCATGAAAACCCAAGTTTCCTGTATCAAAAAATTAGCATATTTCATCCCACCAATAAAAGAAGTGTTTTTAAAACAAAAAGTCAACCTTCAAATAATTATGTTCAGTTATGCACTCAATACTTGGTCGGGAATCCTTTTGCAGAAATGACTGCTTCAATGCGGCGGGGCATGGAGGCAATCAGCCTGTGGCACTGCTCAGGTGTTATGGAGGCCCAGGATGCTTCGATAGCGGCCTTAATAGTGTTGGGTCTTGCGTCTCTCAACTTTCTCTTCACAATATCCCACAGATTCTCTATGGGGTTCAGGTCAGGAGAGTTGGCTGACCAATTGAGCACAGTAATACCATGGTCAGTAAACCATTTACCAGTGGTTTTGGCACTGTGAGCAGGTGCCAGGTCGTGCTGAAAAATGAGCAGTGCCACAGGCTGATTGCCTCCATGCCACGCCGCATTGAAGCAGTCATTTCTGCAAAAGGATTCCTGACCAAGTATTGAGTGCATAACTGAACATAATTATTTGAAGGTTGACTTTTTCTGTTTTAAAAACACTTTTCTTTTATTGGTCGGATGAAATATGCTAATTTTTTGAGATAGGAAATTTGGGTTTTCATGAGCTGTATGCCAAAATCATCAATATTTAAACATTAAAAGGCTTGAACTACTTCAGTTGTGTGTATTTGAATCTAAAATATATGAAAGTCTGTTTATCTGTACATTACAGAAAATAATGAACTTTATCACAATATGCTAATTTTTTGAGAAGATCCTGTACTGTAGCTGTCTGTTCCAACAGCTTGTTAGCAAACAGGAGTGAAGTCTGAAGAAGGCTGCACAACCAAAACATTAATGTAAAGATAGCCACACACCATATAATTAAAAGATCCAATTTTACACCAATTTGATAAATACGATCAGTTATCCCGAGAGATCAAAAGACTTTTTTTTGTTTTCGATCGAAAAATCAGATCGAATTTCATGTTTTGGGGGGTTTTCTATTTTTTTACATTGGACATGTTGGAAAATTCAGACCAATTTGATCAAGAAATGTGCGGTGTGTAATGGATTGTGAAATTGTATCAACCAGAAAAAAATGCAATGTATGCAACTATTCAGAACATTTTTCTCTCCCTTTTTCTAACCAACCAATTTTTTCGGAGTTTACGATCTTTTATCCCAAAATTGCTGCCATCTCGAAAATACGTGTATACTACCTCGAAAAATTCTGATCAAAACTACTGGTCAATCGGAAAATTGGATCGGAATGATCGAATCAAATAAAAAAATTGTATGGTGTGTGGCCACCCTTATTATTTTAAGTTAGCCAATAAATGGTATCATCCTGATTCAAAGCTTCTTGCTTTTACTTATGGCTAACATGGTACAATACTCTACTGCCACTACTATTTAAAGAGGAACTCCAGTGAAAATCATGTATTAAAAAAAGTACTCCATTTTTACAATAATTACGTATAAATGATTTAGTCAGTGCCCATTATAATACTTTCCTCTCCCTGATTTACATTCTGACATTTATCACATGGTAACATTTTTACTGCTGGCAGGGGATCTTGCTTTTTTAGCAGTTGGAAACAGCTATAAACAGCTATTTCCCACAATGCAACAAGGTTCACAGACAGGAAACTGCCAGGAAAATGGTCCTCACAGTCTCCTGTGGGAGGGGCTTCACCACAATATCAGCCATACAGAGCCCCCTAATGATCCATTTGTGAAAAGGAATAGATTTCTCATGTAAAATGGGGTATCAGCTACTGATTGGGATGAAGTTCAGTTCTTGGTCACGTTTTCTCTTTAATGCCGAGGCAGAACATCAGAGACACTTATAAGAGTCAGAGCGGACCACAATATGATGTATGCTAGGTTGTGTGGCGAAGCGCGTAGAGCTTTATTTTGTGGCTGGAATCGTATATTACACTGGGGGTGATGGTAGGTTTCTTTTTAGTGGAGGGGGCAAATGTGTTACCAGGAGAAGATGTATATAAATGCTGAGCATCTGATTTTTAAACTGGGCATTTTGCATCTCACCAGGTATAAGTGTACTTTTCCACAATGGTTTTTGCTTTTTTGTTAAAATCAATGTTCTGCTATAAATGTCTAATTTCCATGAACAGATGAAAGACCTTATCTAACCTCTGTAAAGAGCCTATCATAGAAAATCCAGAGAAGCGAATAACTTCATTTGTAATCAGAGCCTAGTACATGCTGTATTGTCTTAGAGCTGTACTGCTGGGAGCAATCTCCTCCATTCAGTAACACTGTGACCTGCTGGGAAATCTGCAGAAAACTCTGCTTAAACTTCTGGATTGCCTTCATGGCGTCTGTATGAGTTTTACATGCGTTGGCTTGCGTACAGAAGGCCTATGTTGGAAGTAAAGTTTGAATTCACCAGGTCATTGTGGAAGGATCAGGCATGCAGGACAATAGGAGGACCCTTCAGAGAAACAAAGCAGTGTAATATGTGCATGGCAAAAACAACAATGAAAAAAAGCTTTAAACTGTGCAGGTTAAAACACCAGCTATGCACCCAAACAGGGGGATATCTAAAACTCATGGGGCACCACCAAAACTTTGATGGGGTCACCCTATGTTCATACTCCCCCCCCCCCCGTGACCCCAATGATCTGGAGTTGTATAGCAATTGCACCACTATGATGTACATACACTATGAGCAAGGCCGGATTTATACTTTATGCTTACAGGCCAAGTATGTTTTGGCTCCCCTTTCTTGTGTCTCAGCATCCCCCCCATTCCATGTGCAGCCCCCTCATTCCATATGTATCGTCCATACACTGCAACCCCCTCCCCATCCATGTGCAGCTCCATCATCCATGTACAGCAGCCCCTTTCTTTTATGAACAGTTTCCTTTAGCATCAGTTTCCTTTTTCATGCGTTGCTCCCCATTTTCACCTCCTCTTTTATATGTAGTAACGTCTCTTTCATGTCCAGGTGATACGGGCTGCAACCGCCCAACGCCTGAGCCTTTGTGTCCTTTCCAGAAGTCAGGCCCTGACTACGACCATAAGTGTGGTCACAGTAACACCTGCTCTAGAGGGGGGCCACTGTATCGAAGGAATGGTAGTTGGGACTCCCCTTACTTCCGCTTTCCCAATCGTTACACCTCTGCACCCAAGCAGCTCACCATTTCACAACACCTATGTACATCTCCTTCAGCAGCATAACAGCCTCGTATTCTGCTCCTCTGGGCAATCATAAAGATTGTTGTGGGGATTTAAGGCCCAAAATATGCTCACTACTACAAAACCAACCACAAGCCTGTTCATTGGTTATTAAGCTGGCCACACACGGCACAACAAAATGTTTGATTTTCTAAGTTTTGTGATGGGTTGTAAGGAACAATTGAACGTTATTATTTTTACCATCAGAAAATGTGATAAAATGTACTATTTTTAACTGGGGAAAAATTGAACATAGGTGTGCACATTGGTCGTATTTTTCAAAAGTTACAACCGACTGGAAAAATCAGTTGTAATTCTCGAAGCAGAATTTTTTTTTTATAAATTGTATTGTGTGTGGAGACTTTTAGTCTATAAACAGCAAAGTGCACCTGAAATCAAATAATGGTACAGCTGTTTAGTTTCCCCCACTGGCTGTCCACTTGTAGATTATGTGGAGAAAAGTGTTTGCTCAGTTGAACATAGCTGTGAAGTGCTCTGTCTCTGGCTTTGCTAAGTGCTGGTCTGGAGAAAAATAAACATTTAGCTTTTCCTGCATCTCTAATACCATATAATGCACCTTCAGTAGATAATGTAATCCCTAGAATAAGGCTCAATTTCCAGAATAAGGCTCAATTTCCAGTATTACTATATCAGTGAACTTTTAAGTGCAGATGCCACAAAGTGCCTATCTGTATACCCTGTTACACCACAAATGTATTTATATTGTCTAAGGAAGCACAACTGTTGGGCCCTACTGAACAGTGGCCCTCAATAATATGAATTGGAGCTTTAGGCCTTGTTCACACTGGGGATATTGCTGTGCGCTTTTCACAGCGCATTGTGCTGTGCGCTTTGCTAGGTACAGCTTTTTCCATTCATTCTAATGTAACAAGTTCACATCTATGCACTTTGTTACTCTCCGTTTGAGAAACGCAGTGTTGCAGGCATTTCTGTGCATTGCGATGTAAAGTGTACAGCAATGCAAATGAATGAGTGCGCTTTTATAGCGCATAGAAGCGCATACCAATGCGCTTAGGAAATACGTTTTTTAAGCATAATTTTAAAAAAAAATATTTTCAAATGAAAACAAATCTTTATTGACAACTACTACATCAAATAAGCAAAACAATTAACAAAAACACGTTCAAGCACGTTTAAGTACTGTACATGTAAACGCGTGGGTCAGCTTAAAAAAAAGCGCACTGCACTGAAAAGCATTTTGAAACGCTCATAAATGCGTGCGTTTTTCATCATGAGCTTAAATATGTTTCTGAACTCACGCAATGTCAACGAGGGCTTAAATGGACTAAATACTTTAAACATCACTCCGTAAAGCATAGCGTCACTTTTCCCTTCAGGTGAAGAATAGAACATCACAGCTCCAGTCTGTACATTTCTGTGGTTAATGCTCCAAGATATATATTGATACTCTCTTTACCGCCTAAAGTAGGTTTCACAGCTGCAACTGTAACTGAATGTTCTATTCCTACCAAAGAGAAAAGGAAAAGTTATATTTTATGGAGTGGCCTTTATTGTACTTCATTAATTTAACCCTCTAATGTTGTGTGACTATCTCGTATTTTGAAGTTGTTACAGTGGACGACAAAACTGGTTGACAAAATCTGTAAGTATATTTAGGGGGTAGTTTAGGTGCCAGTTTAAACAAAGCTATTGGTGTAGATGTCAAAATGGCTTATGGGTAAGATTGGGCACGTTATAAGGGATTGGGCAATGTTAGGGCTAGGCCAGGGAGTGATTTAAGGCTGAGCTAGGTGATGATGAGGGGACACTACAAGTCAGTAGAAGGGGTCAAAAATGGGCAGGATTCTGTGTCTGTGGACATACACTTGATAAGTGTCCAGAAAACATTAACCTTGTGGTACTCATATCTAAGCAGCCATGCCACTTTACAAATGCTGTGTGCTCTGTAGGCACCTTGTGGTACTCGTACATAAGTAGACATGCCACTTTACAGATGCTGTGTGCTCTGTAGGAACCTTGTGGTACTTATATCTAAGCAGCCATGCCACTTTACAGATGCTGTGTGCTCTGTAGGCACCTTGTGGCACTCGTACCTAAGCAGCCATGCCACTTTACAGATGCTGTGTGCTCTGTAGGCACCTTGTGGTACTCGTACCTAGGCAGCCATGCCACTTTACAGATGCTGTGTGGCCTGCAGGCACCTTGTGGCACTCGTACCTAAGCAGCCATGCCACTTTACAGATGCTGTGTGCTCTGTAGGCACCTTGTGGCACTCGTACCTAAGCAGCCATGCCACTTTACAGATGCTGTGTGCTCTGTAGGCACCTTGTGGCACTCGTACCTAAGCAGCCATGCCACTTTACAGATGCTGTGTGGCCTGCAGGCACCTTGTGGCACTCATACCTAAGCAGCCATGCCACTTTACAGATGCTGTGTGCTCTGTAGGCACCTCGTGGCACTCGTACCTAAGCAGCCATTCCACTTTACAGATGCTGTGTGCTCTGTAGGCACCTTGTGGCACTCGTACCTAAGCAGCCATGCTACTTTACAGATGCTGTGTGCTCTGTAGGCACCTCGTGGCACTCGTACCTAAGCAGCCATGCTACTTTACAGATGCTGTGTGCTCTGTAGGCACCTTGTGGCACTTGTACCTAAGCAGCCATGCCACTTTACAGATGCTGTGTGCTCTGTAGGCACCTTGTAGCACTCGTACCTAAGCAGCCATGCTACTTTACAGATGCTGTGTGCTCTGTAGGCACCTTGTGGCACTTGTACCTAAGCAGCCATGCCACTTTACAGATGCTGTGTGCTCTGTAGGCACCTCGTGGCACTCGTACCTAAGCAGCCATTCCACTTTACAGATGCTGTGTGGCCTGCAGGCACCTTGTAGCACTCGTACCTAAGCAGCCATGCCATTTTACAGATGCTGTGTGGCCTGCAGGCACCTTGTGGCACTCGTACCTAAGCAGCCATGCCACTTTACAGATGCTGTGTGCTCTGTAGGCACCTTGTACTCGTACCTAAACAGCCATGCCACTTTACAGATGCTGTGTGCTCTGTAGGCACCTTGTGGTACTCATATCTAAGCAGCCATGCCACTTTACAAATGCTGTGTGCTCTGTAGGCACCTTGTGGTACTCGTACATAAGTAGACATGCCACTTTACAGATGCTGTGTGCTCTGTAGGAACCTTGTGGTACTTATATCTAAGCAGCCATGCCACTTTACAGATGCTGTGTGCTCTGTAGGCACCTTGTGGCACTCGTACCTAAGCAGCCATGCCACTTTACAAATGTTGTGTGCTCTGTAGGCACCTTGTGGTACTCGTACCTAGGCAGCCATGCCACTTTACAGATGCTGTGTGGCCTGCAGGCACCTTGTGGCACTCGTACCTAAGCAGCCATGCCACTTTACAGATGCTGTGTGCTCTGTAGGCACCTTGTGGTACTCATATCTAAGCAGCCATGCCACTTTACAAATGCTGTGTGCTCTGTAGGCACCTTGTGGTACTCGTACCTAAGCAGCCATGCCACTTTACAGATGCTGTGTGCTCTGTAGGCACCTTGTGGCACTCGTACCTAAGCAGCCATGCCACTTTACAGATGCTGTGTGCTCTGTAGGCACCTTGTGGCACTCGTACCTAAGCAGCCATGCCACTTTACAGATGCTGTGTGCTCTGTAGGCACCTTGTGGCACTTGTACCTAGGCAGCCATGCTACTTTACAGATACTGTGTGCTCTGTAGGCACCTTGTGGCACTTGTACCTAAGCAGCCATGCCACTTTACAGATGTGGTGTGCTCTGTAGGCACCTTGTGGCACTTGTACCTAGGCAGCCATGCTACTTTACAGATGTGGTGTGCTCTGTAGGCACCTTGTGGCACTCGTACCTAAACAGCCATGCTACTTTACAGATGCTGTGTGCTCTGTAGGGACCTTGTGGCACTTGTACCTAGGCAGCCATGCTACTTTACAGATACTGTGTGCTCTGTAGGCACCTTGTGGTACTCGTACATAAGTAGACATGCCACTTTACACTTATATAAATGTAATAAAGTGATAGTCTGGTATAGAGAGCTGCATGAAAAGTGTAAAACAAAAGCCTCTTATGAGTGCCACATACATCTCTGAGATAATGTTAGGCTTCCACAGTGTTATAATTATTTTATACAACTTCTTTAGGGCCCACTTGCAATAGGTGTCTGTGCAACGTGATGCATTGGTTGGCCAGGTACATGGCTATTCTTTGTAATGCAGCAGAAATGCAGGCAGCAGGGTGATATTGCACCACACACCATTCAAGCACGACCACATTGCTTTCTATGCAACTGTTGTTGATTTTGCATATCACAGCGTGTGTGGTACCTTGTGCTGCAATGCATAAAGGGTGAGCGGCCATTACCCTTTAAACCCTTTCAAATGACACTAATCATTTGTATGCATGCCAAAGGTTTTTGCAAGACAAAAACATGAACCATTCTACAGCTCGACTAGGCTTCAGCACAACCAACAGCAGCAGAACTACAAGCTCCAGCAGCTCCAGCATATACTGCCAGTCAGATGATTGATTTTTTAAATTCCAGGATGGTCAGCCTAGCTCTACATCCTGCCTCACTGATTGGCTCTTGGGGACTTTCTGTACATGTGTACATTTTTGTATATAGACCTGACATAATGATCAGGATTTATGTTCTGTAAGATTTGTGTCTCCATAAACTTGAGAGTCATAGTACAAGTCCCGCTTACAGCACTGGCTGCCCAGGCAGTACATGGAACAAGAGCTCCTCCTATTGGAGGAACTTGTAAGTAACTATTGTATTATGCCAATGCAATTATTAAACGTGAAAGCTTGTACGTTGTATCTTAATGTATTTGTTTAATGTTATTCTCTTATGTTCGTGTGACCTTTTTTGTATAAGAAATGCAAAATAATGGTTCTGTTGCAGAATAAAGGCTTAAAATGTTGAATTTTAATGAATAGTGCATTTATTTGTATTCAGTGACTAGCAAAAAGTATACAGAAAAATATTGTGTGATGGCAAAAGATGAAAATATACAAAAAAAAAGACCAAAAGAACAAAAAATGATGCAGATGAGGTCAAAGAAGAATACAGATGGGAGAAAAGGATACAGAAGAGGACACATTTTTCTATTTTTTTTATGCATTGTAAAATATTTTTAATAAAAAAGTGAGTGTTAATTTAATAAACTCTTTATTAGTGGTTAGAGAGCCATACCAATTTCTGTTGGTGGGCAGAAAAGGGATGGGGATTCATATGTGTACACGGTTGTATGGCTCTGCAGCGAGCTCTTATAGCTGCAGAGCCCTAAATGGTAAAAAATAGCCTGGTCACTAGGGGGGGCGTAAGCCTATGGTGCTGAAGTGGTTAATAAAGGGAGCTTCCAAAGTGACCGTAATTACCATAAGTTTCCCCCATACTGTCAGCCCACACCTTTTCCTGGCACTATGACTTACAGTATATGCAGTATGGTAAGTATCTCATCCCCTATAGCGCTGGGTCAAATTAATCCTCAATAGCACATTCCAGAAAGGAGCGCTCACCTGGTAATTCGATACATAAAAAAAATACACTTTATTGACATGAATGGAATAAACACACTAGGGTTGGATTTACAAACTTCATATATAAAAATACTGTATTAAAAAACTATTTCTCCTAAAGAGATACTACTACTACACCACCTATCCTCCCAACCCACTCACACAACTTCACTTATTTCTGGGCACCAGCATATACAGTATACAGCTACTAAGGGGAGAGCATTGTCACCAATAAACTACAACCTCCTGTAGAAGACCCATCACTGCAAAACTGCTATGGCTCAAGCCTGAAACTGTTCACATTAAAGGTAAAACCACACTGGATGTAAATGTATCTCTTCCAATGAAGCGTCTGTTATGGGGTTGCAGTCACATGACATGATGTTGGGTTTTTCCAGGAGTGCGCGCAATCCTGCTGGATACTAAAATCTGCGCACAGACGTTGCACTCGAATATCTGCCTGCAGGTACAGCTGACTTCCAATATCTGCCAGCAGGCATATGTGGTCTCCAATATCTGCCAGTAGTCATAGATGACCCCCAATATTTGCCAGCAGTCTTAGGTCCCCCGCCCTCCCAATTATTGACCAGAAGTTATAGGCCACTCCCCTAATTATCAACCGGCAGTCAGCAATAGACACTGTCTATTCAAATGAATGGATAGCGCCATTGTTTATTGTTGCTTGCACAAACGCTGCATTTTTATCCAGATTTTTTTGCGCTGTCTGCTTGGCACTTAGATGATCCTGGAAGCAACATATGAACCAAGTGGTTCCAACCAAGCCCATGTGAACCAACCCTGAGGGCCCTTAAAAATGTATACCAACGCATACCAACGCATTAAGTGTAAAAGGGCCGCCCTTTTACACTTAATGCGTTGGTATGCATTTTTTCCATAGCAGTGCAGTGTGAAAAAGCTTTCAGTTAAAACGCGTATAGTGTGCCAAAGGAAAACATGGACATTACTTTGAAAATCCATTTTCTTTCAGTTATCTTTTTACACGCAGTTGCTCTAAGGGCTTGTTCACACTGCAGGCAATTTTGTTATTTTTTAAGCGCGGACGACAAGCCGAACGCATGTGAGCAAGGCCTCAGTTATAACTAAAAGGAAAACTGATTTTCAAAGTAGAGTAATGTCCATGTTTCCTTATGGCTCAGTTCCCACTATATGCATTTTAACTGAAAGCTTTTCCACAATGCATTGCTATGGAGAAAAAAAACGCTTAGGGGTTGTTCACACCTACAGCTTTTTTGCACTTTTTTTCAAGCGCCGGCGATTTTGAAAATCACCCTGAAAACGCTTGTGCAATGATTCCCTGTGAGAGTGTTCTCATCTGAGCGGTTCATTTCCGCTCAGCAAAGCTCTGAGCTTTTCTGAGCGTTTTTTGCTTAGAAGGTATAGGGAAATCACAAAGCGCTTTGTATAGCGATTTCCCCAGCGCGTTGATGAATAAATACATTGTATATATTCATATTAGTACACCAGCCTGGTTACTGAGCTTAGAATAAAGGGATGCATACAGGCAATGAAAAGTATGCTTCCCTGTACCTGGTAATGTGCGTTTAGAGGCAACAGTGTGTTACCATAACTCTACACTTTACAATGCAACGCTAACGTTGCACTGTGACCGTCTCACAGGATTGGCATTGCAGTGCGATAAGCTGCGATATAAGACTTTATAGCGCAGCTCTGCAAGGTCTCACTTTGAATGTAGCCTCATACTACGAGGAGGTGGTAAAATTGGTCAGTGATTGGCCAATCATAATTGGAAGCGTGCATCAGGCTTTAGCTGATGCCACTTTATTTATAGTACTGCTAAAATAATGGTACTTAATTGAATGTTGGGGAATTCACTGAAAGTGGCAATCATGTAAAACCCATACATGCAAATATAATACTAAGAAAACGGGTCACATAACTTTGGTTACTTTCTATTGCACCTTGTGGTTTCCCCTAGAGGCCTAGACTATGGAGAGTCTGCCGACAAAACTGCGTCCCTCCCCACCCTCTGGCTTCCACACAATTACATTACCAGTTGTTTGGCTGTCCTGGCTATTTCTTTGACTGCAACACAGTCTGAATCACACACCTACACCAATCATGCAGTTTTAATCTTTGTTTTTTTTTTCAGACAGGTTTTTTTCTAATCTGCATGCTTGTTCAGGGTCTATGGTAAAAGTATTATGTTACTCTTTTATTTCTCAATTTCACTCCCTAACCAGCTCCTGTCATCTCTAACTCAAAAACGTATTCCGCATCTTTTCTTACTCAGGACGCTACTAAAATGTTAATACATGATCTTATAATAATATCTCGCCTGGACTATTGTAACATACTGCTTTGTGGACTACTAAATTACAGACCAGAACCGCTCCAACCTGTACTGAACTTGGCTGCTCGTCTCATTCATCTTCTCGCTCTTCCTCTGCTGCTCCTCTCTTTTAAAGGAATACTGTAGGGGTCGGGGGAAAATTAGGTGAACTTACCCGGGGCTTCTAATGGTCCCCAGCAGACATCCTGTGCCCGTGTAGCCACTCACCAATGCTCAGGCCCCGCCTACGGTTCACTTCTGAAATTTCAGACTTTAAAGTCTGAAAACCACTG
Source organism: Hyperolius riggenbachi (assembly GCF_040937935.1). Classification (NCBI taxonomy): domain Eukaryota; kingdom Metazoa; phylum Chordata; class Amphibia; order Anura; family Hyperoliidae; genus Hyperolius; species Hyperolius riggenbachi. The sequence continues at coordinate 42,191,024 of NC_090656.1, forward strand.
CGCCTGCGTTGCCGTTTCGCTCCCACTGACGTCACCAGGAGCGTACTGCGCAGACACAGACCATACTGGGCCTGCGCAGTACAATCCTGGTAACATCACCGGGACCAAAGACACAGCAACGCAGGCGCAGTGGTTTTCAGACTTTAAAGTCTGAAATTCCAGAAGTGAACCGGAGGCGAGCCGGAGCATCGGTGAGTGGCTGCGTGGGCACAGGATGTCTGCGGGGGACCATTAGAAGCCCCGGGTAAGTTCAACTCATTTTCCCCCGACCCCCCCCCCCCCTACAGTATCCCTTTAAGCTCTTTATTGGCTACCAAGTAACCAGAGGATCCAGTTCAATTTCCTAAAACTAATGCTGGGTACACACTTTACGTTTTTCCGGGCAATAGATGGATCCAATAGATAATTCCCATCATGTCCGATATTCCTTCCGATCGATTCTGCGCTAGATTTCTCATAGAAGTGAATGGAAAAAGATAAGAAAAACGAGCAGAAGATGAGAGAATTGAGCGGGAAAAAAAGATCGGGTGGAAAATCGCCCGGAAAAACATGGTGTGTATTAGGCATAAAGCTCTCCACAATCTCCCACTGTGTACATCTACTTACTAGTTTCCAGATACCAACCCAACCGCAATCCCAGATCTACACATGCCCTTCTTTTGTCCACCTCAAGAATCACCTCCTCGAATTCACATATACCAGATTTTGCACGTGCTTCACCCCTCCTCTGGAATCCCCTGCCACATCACACCCGTCACTCTCCAACCTTTGATATCTTTAAATGTGCCATTAAAACCCCCCATTTCCATCACTTATACGCCTACCTTAGGCCAGTTCCCCCTTTGACCTCTGGCCAAGCTGTACTCCTACTAGATAACCTAAACCACACTGCATCTAGGTAGGAATATTGTGTACTACCCACCTTAGATTGCGAGGGCAGAGCTCTCTTACCCTTTTGTGTTTTGAAATTTGTTACACATTGATTCATATTAATTTTGTCACTGTAATTACCAATTCTAAATATTGTATTGTTTCTGTATGTTGAACCAACTCTGTAATGGGGCCCCAGGCAAGGAAGTCGATTTAGGGCCCCCCTTGTGGTCCTTTTTGTAAGTTGAAGTGGAGAGAGATCAAAGAAGGTTCGAAGGTGGACCCCTTGACTCCCGCTAGGCCCCAAGCAACTGTCTAGGTTGCCTGGTGGATGATTCTGCTCTGTATTGGTGTATATCATTGTCTGTATTATTTTGTACCCTATGATTGTTTCTTACTTTGTTCAGTGAAACGGAATATGTATGCACTTTATAAATCAATAATAATGTCTGGTACACAATGCAATTTCCCGTCAGATTGACGGTCAAATCGATTATTTTCGATTGGTCCAATCTGATATCTGATAGTTTTTCTGATCAATTTTGTAAAGAGGTGTTCAGAAAATCGATCACAAATCAGATTGGACCTGTCAAAAATGATCGATTTGACCGTCAATCTGGCGGAAAATTGCATGTGGACAAGGTATTAGAGGCAGATGATCAGTAGTACTGCCAGGCACTCTGCATTGTTCAAAAGGAAATAAAATCTGATGTGCTACTTGCATCCAATTCATATCCCTGCTGTAGCGGGCTTATCTCCACTTGCATAAGTGTAGAGATGAACACTGCTATTTCTGCAGAAATAATGATTTTTTTTTTCTGGAACATTACACCATTTTATAGACTCCCATAATTATTCACAGAAAATAGTGACGCTTCAGCCTGCATTGCGCATGCGCCTGACTCTAGCACTAGTGACAGCCAGCCAATCGGAAACTGTACACCTATATGCCGCTTCGCAGCGAGACGCTCTGAATCCTTCCATCGCCATAGCAACGCATAACGGCAGCTCCCTGACTGTGATTGGTCGCTGTGGTAAACCTGGAACCATCGCTAGCGGTAATTGGCCGCCGTTGTGACGCAGTCCCGGAAGTGAGTGCTGAGGAGCTGCGGCGGGTGAGTTGTGCATGACTGTGTGCTGAGTCTATCAGGCGGTATATGGCAGTATAGCAGATAATGGTGTACAAGCTGTGCGATGCACGAGGGATCAGTGGCCAAGGGGGCGAGTGATTCTATCAGAGCAGGACAATGGAAAGTTACATTGCGGATGATTGCACACCTGTAGTGAATGAGTGGGCACTATTCCATCATCATGTGTTCCAAATCATCCTGGCTCAGGGGTGTAGCAATAGGGGTTGCAGAGGTTGTGACTGCATTGGGGGCTCTTGGACCAGCCGTGCTTTTTGGCGCAGGTAGATTTGGGCGCAGCCATAGACTATAATGGGAATCAGATCTATAGCGGCACTCAGTGAGTAACATCGGCGCCTTCAGAAGACGGAGCTGAAGTTGCTTTTAAAACAATAATTCGGCCTCCAGCAATAGCCAAATTGTATTATTCCCCACCATCCATGGTGGTCTGGAGGGGGAATAGTAATTAACGCCCTGCCAGCCAGGAGCCCACCAAAACAGGGTGTAGATTTCAATTAGTTCGGTCCGAACGTAGTTAATGATTACTACTATTCAAAGCAGTGGTCCTCAAACTAAGGCCCGCGGGCCGAATGTGGCCCCCTGAGGCTTTTTTACCGGCTCCCCACACACAAATTGTATTACTTATAGATACGGTCAGCTACATCTTTACATATTGGTGGTCCACATATAGAATAGCAGTGCTGGCACCACCCATCCACATGGAAGCCAGAAAGCAATTATTCGCCGGTTTCCAATCAAATTCTACATCAGGTGACACTGCTGTCCAATTGGACTGCAGGTTGTACCTGGGTATGCTTCACTGTCTGGCCAGCATAGACTTCTACATCACTTTATGTATACTCTGGCCCCCCAGCAGTCTGAAGTATGTTGACTCTGCCCTCGACCTAAAACGTTTGGGGACCCCTGATTCAAAGTATAAGTGATTATTATGAGCATAGGACTAATAGAGAGCTAATACTGCAGTTGAGGGAGGGCCCTTCGGGGGCATACATTTGAAATCAGCGCCAGTAGACTTGGGCGCAGGATACAACCGGTATATGGCTGATCCTGCTTCTGCACAAGTTCGGGCCGCAACAATTACTATTCCCCCTCCAGGCCGCCATGGGTGGTGGGGAATGATATAATTCGGCTTCCAGCAATTGCTGGAGGCTGAATTATTGTGTTTTATAAGCAACTTCGGCTCCGTCTTCTGACGGCGCCAACGTTACTCACTGAGCGCTGCTATAGAAGTGATTCCCTTTATAGTCTATGGTGGCGCTGGCTGCACCCAAATCTAGCGGCGCTGCTCCGGTTGCTATACTGTAACACCTCCCTTTTGCCCTGCAAAGGGCTGGTTCACATAGGCTTCTTCTGCTCAGTGTCTTGTTCAAACGCTGGTGTTTTTGTTTTGTTTTTTAAGAATGCCAGCGTTTAACAGCTAAACTTTTAATGGCTTTCAGTGCGTAGCGTTTGAGAGTGTAGCGTTTTTTTTCTGAACTTTTGGTGGCTTTTTATAATGATTCTATCATTTTTATAGTCCTTTTCTCTTGTTGGACTTGATCCACTCAAAAGCTGCAGCCAGTAAGGGCGTGCTCAAGGGGCCTCCCAGCAGTGCGAGGAAGTCTTGCCCAAGGACTTCTTACTGAATAGGTACTGATCCTAGTCAGGATTTGAACCCTGGTCTCCCAATCAAAGGCACAGCCCTTAATGGGGCACTTAAGCCAGGAATAAAAAAAAAATCAGTTTTACTTGCCTGGGGCTTCTACCAGCCCCCTGCAGCCTTCCCGTGCCCTTGCAGTCACTGGTTTCGTTTTTGCTGACAGGGAGTCGGCGGGCTTTCTATGCCTGTACAGACCTTGCCACGCGTATCCTTCATGTTCCCGTTCTCAATAGCGTTCTGCACAAGTGCAGGGCGCTATTGCGGACGGGAACGGGAAGAAAAATATGCGTGGCCAGGCCTGTCGGGTCTAACAGTGACAACTATACTAGCTGGCGGCGGGGGGACAGGAGGATCCGAGAGTGACTGCGAGGGCACAGGTCGGCTGGAGGGGGCTGGAAGAAGCCCCAGGAAAGTAAAACTGTTTTTTTTTGTTTTGTTTTTTTTCCGGCTTTAAAGGATACCCAAGGTGAAAATAACCAAAGGAAATAAACAATTGTATCTATCTTCCTTCTCCTGAAAAATGACTTTTTAAGATACGCCACGGTTTCATTTTATATTAAAATCTACGTTAAGTTTTTACTGTTTTTGCACAATGACACAATCGTCTTGATTCACAAAGCCGCGCTAACTCATAGCATGGTCGTGCTAGCGGTTTACACGCATCATAACGCGCGTAATGGTTTTCATTCGCAATCGCGAATTTTCACCGTTACGTGTGGTATAACTTGCGCAAAACGATAGAGCGGCCGTGCTATGAGTTAGCATGGCTTTGTGAATCAAGCCCATTCATTAAAGTGTGCCAGAGCTAAAATTCTATGAACTATTGGCTATTACATTTTCTGCTAGAAATGTGTTTTTAGTTTTTAGTGTAATTTCTTATCAGTGAGGGTCACACTGTAGTCTGACCCAGTCCTGACTCCAGACAGAGACTGCCTTTTACATACCTGATGTTTAACTCTTTCAGGCAAAGAAAGAAAAAAAAGGAATACAGCACAGTTATTTGTGTGCTTGGCACTGTACATACACATGTCTATCTCATCATGTCACATGTCACCTCAGGTATCCTTTAACCAGTACACTTCCAGCCACGTTTGCAGGAAGTGGGGCTCCGAAAGACTTTATGGACTTTTGTTGGCTTTCAGTGACTTTTGCTGGCATTCAACTGCAAAGCCAACAACAGCGAACCACTTCTAAAAGCTGCATGTTGCTTTTGAGACGAGACGTCGGGATCTACTGACCGGCCTTCATAAAAGCCTGCAAAAGCTCATACTAAATGCTCCCATTCACTTGCATGGAACCAGGCCCGGATTTACCTCAGATGAGCCTATAGGCACAGATTTCCTGGCACCTTAGATTTTGCACTCTAGGAATCTACAAACCCCCCGCTGAACCGCACCACAAGTGTGCTGGCTGCCACTTCTCTCTTACTTCCCTTGCCCATCATAGGTAGCTACAGGTGCCCCTTAGCATTAGGTAGCAAGACATACCTTTAACATTAAGTAGCTAGAGGTGTCCCCTAGTATTAAGGGGCCCATACACAGGTTGATTTCAGCGATCGTTCGATTCTATCAGATCGATTGATTTGCGTCCGATTTCAAAGGATTTGATCTACCTGACAGGATGGAAAATCTAGGTCGATCTGCTGCTGGTAGCAGATCCATGGCCCATAGAGTTGCATAGGATCTAATGGTCCACTCGTTATTTTCATTCTGAAATCTGTTCCTAGTGTGTGGCACACATCAGATTCCTGTCAGATTCGATTTGACAGGCATATGACAGAAATCTATCAAGTGTATGGCCACCTTTATGCTGAATACACACCATGCGTTTCCGCGTTCGTTGCGTCCGTCGATACGCATCGATTTGATTATTTCCGACATGTCCGATTCAAGCTTCGATGGATCGTTAGGTCGATTTGCCATACTTTACATGGCAATCGACCTATAAATCATCGAAATTCGTTCGGAAATGCTCGGAAATAATCGAATCGACACGTATCGACTGACGCATTCGACGCGGAAACTCATGGTGTGTATCCAGCATTAGGTAGCTAGAGGTTGAGGTTCCCCTGACTGAAGGGAAATCTCATCAGTTGAATGCCGAGAGCAGGTTGTGTAATCTCTTATTTACAATCTCATCAGGACTCTGCATAGGGAAGGAAGGAGGGAGGCACTCGGGGAGAGGAATAAGCCACCTTTCCATCATCAGGCGCCTGTAGGCACGTGCCTTCTGGTAAATCCGACCCTGCATGTCACGGCGCTCAATCCTTTAAAACATCGCTTTTAACCACCCCGGCGTTCTGATTAAATCGCCAGGGTGGCTGCGGGAGGGTTTTTTTTAAATAAAAAAAAAACTATTTCATGCAGCCAACTGAAAGTTGGCTGCATGAAAGCCCACTAGAGGGCGCTCTGGAGGCGATCTTCCGATCGCCTCCGGCGCCCAGAATAAACAAGGAAGGCCGCAATGAGCGGCCTTCCTTGTTTTGCTTATATCGTCGCCATAGCGACGAGCGGAGTGACGTCATCGACGTCAGCCGACGTCCTGACGTCAGCCGCCTCCGATCCAGCCCTTAGCGCTGGCCGGAACTTTTTGTTCCGGCTACGCTGGGCTCAGGCGGCTGGGGGGACCCTCTTTCGCCGCTGCTCGCGGCGAATCGCCGCAGAGCGGCGGCGATCAGGCAGCACACGCGGCTGGCAAAGTGCCGGCTGCGTGTGCTGCTTTTTATTTCATTAAAATCGGCCCAGCAGGGCCTGAGCGGCAGCCGCTGGCGGTGTTGGACGAGCTGAGCTCGTCCAGACCGCTCAGCTGGTTAAAACGCATCGTTTAATGCTCGCAAAGCGTCCATGTGAACCAGCCCTCACTGGTGCTAATACCATGTGCCCCCCTTGTCCTTCTCCTCCCTTACAAGTGTTGCCATCACTTGCTCCCTATTACAAGTGCTGTCATTATATGTACCCATTGCCTGACACCCCTTCCCCCACAGCACTGCCATCATGTGGCATCTTCAACCCCTTTACAAGTGCTGCCATCATGCACACCTTCCCACAATCCCTTTTAGGTTTGTTTTTTTTACACTTAATCAGTTGCTCTCAGTCATAGCTGAAAGGAACCTGATTTTCATAGTAATGTCAATGTTTTCCTATGGCTCAGTTCCCACTACATGTGTTTTAACTGAAAGCTTTTTCGCAATCCACTGCTGTGGAGGAAAAAAGACATACTAATGCATTAAGTGTAAAAGAGCCCTTAGGCTGTGTTCCCACTAGAGCAGAGAATGGAATTTTTTTGTCCGTTCTCCGCTCATTGCTAAGCGGGGAGTAAACGGCTCCTATGTTATACCTAGCAGCCGTTAACACTTGTCACTCTGCAGCTTATCCACGGGATCTGTTGCAGTAAGCGGGTCGCACTTCTGTGCAGTCTGCAATAATCCCAGGCCAAGCGGATGCATTCATCCATATAGCCCATGGGGCAGCGCATCTGCCCCGGGCTCCAGCCAGATCACAGTGCACCATTAGAGCAGATATTATACTGTCCAATCCTGCTGGCCGCATATGATCCGGAAGCAAGTGGGAACACAGCCTTACAGGTGCCTATTGTCTCCATCCATTTTGTCACACAACAGTTTTTCAGAAGGTTGTAGTATAGTTACCATTCCCTCTGCTTGCGGTCTCTTATGTGTGACATCAGGTTTTTATCATAGGAGCAGCAAGGACAGCAGTCGAAGAGGTAGCATGCTACCAAAGTTGCTGTACTCTATTTACTGCTTTGAATGGAAGAGGAGAGCAGGCAGGGAGACAGACAACAGGGCAGATCGTTTTCATTAGTATAAATGAACAATGAATTGCTTTTTATTCTGACTTTTTGTCGCTGTAGTTTTTGTGCAGCTTTAAATTGGGCCATTCAAATGCAATACGTGCCATAGTGAATTTGTTCAGTTTGAATCTGCATAGAAATTGCAACAAACCTTGTAGTGGCAGGAATGGGTGTTAGTCTAGACTCTAGTTTAAACCTCATAGGCCACAGTTCTCCAATCACAGCATTCTCTAAAGCACAAAGTGTGATTGGCTACAACCTATCTGAAACTGGCAGTTCAAGAGGGTGCTGTTCATCCAATCACATTACATTAGTAAAATGTTTTGCTTGCTGGGTTCCCTAGACTAGTGCTGAAAATGTGTATTGTATGGTACACACCATACAATATTCTGACAGATTTACTGTCAGATCAATTATTTCAGACAGGTTTGATCTAATTACTGATCGATTTTCCGATCCTTTTTCCATTCACGTCTATGGAAAATCGATTGGAAATCAGATCAGACCTGTTGAAAATAATCAATCTCACAGTAAATATGTTAGAAAATTGTATTGTGTGTATCTAACATTATAGTGAATGTAAAGCCGACTAAACCAAAAAGGCAGATACTTACCTATGGATGGGGAAGGCTCTGGATCCTATAGAGCCTTCCATGTTCTCTCTTGTACCCCTCATTCCAGCGTTGTCATCCCTGTGTTATGAGGGGGAGTGCACTCGCATTTGCGGGTAGGCGAGTGCTTTTGAAGCCGCCCGAGGTGGCAAATTAAACGGGTGACAGCGCTGGAGCGGGGGGTACAAGAAAAGACAGGGAAAGCTGTAGAGCATCCAGAACCTTCCCTCTCCGTAGGTAAGGATCTTACTTTTGTGTGTGTGTGTGGGGGGTGTATAGACTGCGCTGTCTGATGTTCTCGAGTGCTGCAACATGATTACAAGAATAAGGAATGAACCTTTAAAGTGGATCCGAGATGAACTTTTACTCATTGCATAATTGTGTTCCTTACATATAGTTTATAGGGCATTCCTCAAGCCAAATACTTGTTTTGTTTTGTTTTAATACCCTAATTTCCTATAAACTAAATAAGCCACACCCACAGCTTCTCCAGAGTGCCTTGGCGCTTGCAAGGGATTGTGGGATTTCAGTCTGGGCAGGTGAAAAAGGTGTTACTAGCTATAGATTTCAGAGGCAGAGTTTTTACAATCTGATGCTGAATACACACGATGCGTTTTTGCGTTCGTTTTTGCGGTCGATTCGCATCGATTTGATTATTTCCAACATGCTCGATTCAGATTTCGATCGTTTTTGCCGTCGATTTGCATGTTAATGATGCCAAATCGACGGCAAAAACGATCGAAAAACGGATTGAGCATGTTGGAAATAATCGAATCGACCGCAAAAACGAACGCAAAAACGCATCGTGTGTATTCAGCATGAGAGCTGCAGTGCAGATACAGATCAGTTGCCTGTGTAATGGGGGAGATAAGAGTGGAGTTTTCACAGAATATGCAGATTAGCATGCCTAGATACAGATAAGCTTGCCTGTGTGTGTGATTGTGTAATAGTGACAAGCAGAAAACATGTCTGCTCCCATTGTATCACAGGAAAAAATATTAATATACTGTTGAAGCTGTTTGAAGATAGATTTGCTGTGTAAACTATCTAAACTTTAGATAAGATATATAGACAAGTCACTTGTTATATTTAGTTTTTCATCTCGGATCCGCTTTAATATAAAGTGTTTCTAAAAAAGAAAGCAGTTTTCACGGATCTACATAGAGAAGCATACTATTTTACAAAATTGCTTTGAAAAATGCATTGAATTGTATTGCAAAAACTGCACAAATGCGTTTTAAATGCGTTTTCCAATGCATAAGTGGGGAAGTGGCCTTATTAATAAGCTGCCTATTATATGATTCTAGGCAGCAAGGAGGCGCTCAAACTAGTTTAAAGCAATTTAAAGGGAACCTGAGGTGGGAGGGATATGGAGGCTGACATGTTTGTTTTCTTTTAAATAATTCACATTGCCTGAATGTCCTGTTGACCCTTTGCCTCTAATACATTTAGCCACAGACCCTGAACAAGCATGCAGGTCAGATGTCTATAACAAATCTGATAAGATTAGCTGCATGCTTGTTTCAGGTGTGTGATTTAGACCCTACTGACCAGAAAGATCAGTAGGATGCCAGACAACTGGTATTTTTTTTTTTAAAGGAAATAAATATGGCAGCTTACATAGGTCTCACACCTTGGGCTTCTTTTAAGAAGGTGTAAGTGTTGGCTCGCCTCAATGTTGATTACGCTGGTTGCTGGCAGTTTATTGACCATGTATTGGACAACTCATTTCATGAGATACTGCTCACTTCTGTAGGTTGATGAAAATGGTGAGCAACTTATCCAGTGAGGAGTTAAGTGCCTCTGTCACCAGTCACCACCATGTCATACTCAATAAAAGTGGCAAGCAGTTAAGCCTGGTACACACCTTCAATTTTTATTGGCCAATCACTGTCCAATTTTACCACCTCAATGTAGTAGGAGATTTTACCTACACTATCTGGTTATAGTGTTCAAAATCTGTTTACTTTCATATTACAGGGTGGGCCATTTATATGGATACACCTTAATAAAATGGGAATGGTTGGTGGTTGGCACATTAGTATATGTGAGGGGGGGAAACTTTTCAAGATTGGTGATGACAATGGTGGCCATTTTGAATCCAACTTTTGTTTTTTCAATAGGAAGAGGGTCATGTGACACATCAAACATATTGGGAATTTCACAAGAAAAACAATGGTGTGCTTGGTTTTAACGATTCTTTGCTCCGATTTCACAGCCCTGTTCACAGCATAGACAATTGCCTTCAGATGACCCCACAGATAAAAGTCTAAAGGTGGGTACACACATCAGATAAAAGTCTTTGGAAAATGAAAGATCGCAGACCAATTTTACCCCCTTCCATGTAGTATGAGAGCCATACCTACACAGTCTATTCTAAGGTAAAAATCTTTGCAAGATGCTGCACACAAAGATGCTGCACACAAAGATGCTGCACACAAAGATGCTGCACACAAAGATGCTGCACACAAAGATGCTGCACACAAAGATGCTGCACACACCCCAAAGATCAGTGTCTGCAAAAGATCTGTTCCTGCCAAAGATCCATTCCTGCAAAATGCATTCATAGTCTATGACATCTGCAAATCCCATACACACCTTGTTTAATAGGACATTCATCTGCACATCAGACAATTATCTGCCGATCTGAAGATCCAACCTGGTGGATCTGATCTACAGATAATTGTCCGTTAAACAAGGTGTGTATGAGATCTGCAGATATCATAGACTATGAATGCATTTTGCAGGAATGGATCTTTGGCAGGAACTGATCTTTTGCAGATACTGATCTGTTGCATGTGTACAGCATCTGTGTGCAGCATCTTGCAGGGATTTTTATCTGATGGGGAGTTCAGCTCCATAGAATAGACTGTGTAGAGTATGGCTCTCATATTACATGAAAGGGGGTAAAATTGGTCTGTGATCTTTCATTTTCCAAAGACTTTTATCTGACGTGTGTATGCACCTTAAGGGGGTCAGATCGGGAGACCTTGGGGGCCATTAAACTGGCCCATGATAACCAATCCACTTTCCAGGAAACTGTTTATCTAGGAATGCTCGGACCATGGACGAAGAATGGCCCCACCATTTTTGTACCCCATATACCACACTGTCATCTGAAGGCAATAGTCTATGCTGTGAAGATACGAGGTGTGCAGCACCTGAAACTATGGATACTGGAAGCCTGTGCTAGCATGTCTCCTGTGGTGTTGCTATCAGTGTGTGAAGAGTGGGAGAAGAGGGTTGCATTGACAATCCAACACAATGGGCAGCACATTGAACACATTTTATAAGTGGTCAGAAACTTGTAAATAACTCATGAAAAAATAAAGTAAGGCAAATAATCGCACTGCAATTGCAAGTCTATGCAACATTCAGAGTGCATCCTGTGCGACGCAATCCAATGGACTCCAATATCTCAATGCAGTGTTACAACTGTGGCAGTAAAGCTTTTCATTGACTGTATGCTTCACTTCATGCAACATAGCGCTTGTATAATGTGTGCTGTGGCTTTTACCCTCCATAGTGTTACTGTTTTTACGGAGAATGCAACTCCCACTGTGGACCTAGCGTAAGTGTGTGACCGGTGGGTATCCTGGCCTTTTCTTGTGAGGACAGTTATTCCAGTGGATGCTTGTTAGGCAGCCTGGGTTTTGGATTACCCTTTCCTGATGTTTGTCAATCCATTCTGAATTTCTGATATCAAATAACATCACTACTAGGACTCTGTCGCCCTTGTTTATTTCTGGAGGGTGCCTCTATGTTAACCAGTAACCACAGATCTCTCATATCGTTTGGCAGTCCCCAAATCTGATTAGCTGCTTGTAAAGTTCTCTTTCCTTTGAAGCACATTCTGCTCTGAACAACACTGGAATATGCATATCCATCCAGAGTTTTTCATTCATTTGCAGACAGCAGAGTACATCAAGACCCCCAATATCTGGTGTCCTCTGTGTATAGGTCTCGGCATGTCATGTGACCTGTTGTGGGTCACATGACATGCCAGGACTCATACATAGGCGCAGAGAAATTGCTGGTAGCTACAGGAAGTGTAGAGGACTGCCCTCGGAGTATGTTGCATCTGCTGTGCAAAGCTCTGCCAATTGCAAAAGTATTGCTCCCGTTGTCCACATCAGGCATGCTGGTTAGTTGAGATTCCGTTGCCTGAGTTCCAGATAACAGGGACTTTGCTGTGTAGAGTGAGGATAATCTCAGAAACGTGGCTGTAGTAAGCTAATGATGCCTAGCACACGTCCGGCAAGAGCCTCACATCTAGGCCTTCTCTACACAGCAGCATCATACATAAATCTGCAGTTACATTTTTTTTATTATTTCCCCTTTTGCAGGTTTAAGAGCTTCAGCAAATCTAACATGGATGACCTTGAGGAGGAAAATTTCACCCTATCGATGTAAGTTTTATGTCATTGCTGTATGTTCAGTTCTTTAACAAACAAGAAATAATGCATGAGATTGCCATCACACGCAAAAAACTGCCAGGCATCTGGGTAACTGGGGGGATGACATCACAATGGGGGATCATTTGGTTATCTGGGGGGGGGGGGGTAACCTAATACTGGGGGCACATCTGGCTATAATTGGTGGGGGGGGGCAATTCTGGGGGCACATATGGCTATAATGGGGGAAATTGTATCCTGGGGACACAACTGCCTATAATGAGGGGTGCCAATCCTGGCGGAGTTACTGTCTCTCTGTACTGGGGGGTGGTAGATACATGGGACACATCTGACTATACGGGGGTGCCGATATTGGGGTCACATCTGGCTAAACTGGGAGGGTTGGGCTGATACTCGGGGCACATCTGACTATATTAGGGGGGACATTAACTGGTGGAATGGTTTTATCACTGTGGCACTTTTTATTTTTAAACTGGAATTGTTAAAAACTGAGAAATAATGCATTTTTTTTAATTTTTGTTCCCTTTTTTCAATTAAAATGCCTAGAAAACAAAATTGTTCTTGGGACTAAATACCCCCCATTGAAAGCCTGGTTTGTCTTGAAAAAAAACGATATATAGATCATTTAGGTGTAGTGAGTAGGGATAAAGTTATTGCTGATTGAATAGGGACACCGTTAAAGCGTCAAAACTGCTCTGGTGAATAAGGGGAAAACAAGGTCTGGATGCGAAGTGGTTAAAGGACAACTATCCTAAAAATTGTAAAATACAAATCTATAAGATGTATATTTCTCCCAGAGTAAAATGCACAATAAATGACTTTTCTCCTAGGTTGCAGTCACTAGCTTGTGAAAGGTTGTAGTCCACAGTAGCCAGCAAAAAGTCTTGGACTAGTCGATCTCCTCATGGGGGATTTTCACGTATTCCTTTATTTATAAAAACACTTATTAGAAAGCAGTTGCTCAGTCCAATTGCCAAAATTGTGTACAAATAAGAAGGGAGGCTGGCCAGCATCTTAGTATAGATCCTTTCCAGTTGGTGCTTTTGTAAGGCATAAAGATAAATCGTGAGAATCTCTCATGAGGGAATGGACTAGTCCAAAATCTGTCAGGCTTTCACTAGCCTCTTTAAGGCCTTGTTCACATTATAGGCGTTTTTGTAAAAATGTAAGCGCGGGCGATTTTCAAAATCGCCCTGAAAACGCTTGTGCAAAGATTCTGAGAGAGTTCATATCTGAGCGGTTCGTTTGCGATCCGCTTTGAAAAGCGGTGCTTGGGCCATTTTTGAGGCGATTTGCCTCAATGGAAGGTATAGGAAAACCGCAAAACGATCACAAAATCGCTTTGGCAAGCGATTGCATGAGCGTTATTTAAAAAAAAGACACTATTGTTTACGGATTTTTTTCCGGATCAAAAGACGGAAGCGCTCTGCAAAAGCGTTTACCAAAACGCCCCCAAAAACGAGCGAATGCACAGAAAATTGCTGGAAAACACTTTGAAAGATGAGGGGGAAAAAAGGCCCACCGCGGATGGGACACGCCAGCCGAACGCAATGTGAACAAGGCCTATGTGAAGGGGACCTAGGAGAAAAGTCATTTATAGTGCATATGCTGACTCCTCGCAGCATCTGCCTCCTGTCTGGTTTAGTATAAAAGACCGAACAAAACATGGAACATTCAATGAAATGTAACTTTGTCTGCATTTCAGATCCTCTCCTAAAGATGAAGAGTTTGACTGTGTGGTGGGACATATGGAAGACATCATCATGGGCAAGCATTACTTCTCCTTTCCAATAGCGAAGTGCATTTATTACTTGTAATGGGCAACTCTGTTGGGGAGACCCAGAACTGACCAGTATGCGGGGTGAATATCCTGAAACAGCTGCAGTCAAGCTGAATATATACTGATTGAACTAAACATCTCCTGCCTATTGTTGTGTGCCTTGAAAATACGGTAGCTGTGACTGCTCAAGGCATGGACTTCACAAGACTTCTGATCGCTGCCCTATACTATTGCTTTTCCCTCCTTACCCCTCCCACTCCATGATATACCTAATTATTCAACAACACATTTCAATATTAACCCTTTGCAATCAAAAATTCATGCACACAGAAACCTGTAAGACAATACATTAAACACTAATGATGTTAAAATGGAGCAACTTTGTTGAGGAAAAAAAATCCAGTTTTGCACTAGGGCAGTTCACCAACCTTATGCTTACTCTACCAAACTGGTCCCTACACTGCCCCACGACATTAAATAGTGATTAGCAGCAAATTGGGGTTCAGAATCTTTCATAAAAGGATGCACAGATCATCCACAAATATTTCAATGGAGCAACAAACAAGCTATTTATACCGAATGGAATTAAGCCATTCCATGTGGCTGAAACACATACGCTCAGAAATGGAACTGTATTCATCTTCCAGCGACTTCAAATACACAAGACAGGTGCTAAAGAGGTGTGGTTACAAATACTAATGTTAAGTTTGCACCCCAGACTTTGTGAGTAAAGCAAGCTGTAGCACAGACCGCAATATACACGACTATTGATGTTAAAGGTGTAATGCATGATGTGTCCGGTCGTTGTGCGGATTGGTGTGGGGCAGTGTAGGGGCCAGGTCAGTGGAGGAACCGGGATGTTGGTGAACTAGCTTGGTACAACACAGCAGATTTTTATTAACTGAGATCCTCCATTGTAACATTATTTGTTTTATTGCTGTTTGTGCCAGACTGCTGTGTGAATTCATTTTGGAGTTCAAATAATTGACATTGGTGTATGGTGTTGGATTTGGCCACTCCCCTTTAGCACCTTTTTTGTCTATTTGAGATCCTTGAAAGATGAGAATAGTTCCATTTTCAGGATCCTAACATTCAAGGTTCCCTAAAATTCTGCATACCCCACATCGCTGCTCTCTGACTCCCCACCACTGACAACAATATTTGTCGCTATCTTGGAGGTAAACATGTGGGAGAGGGATTCCGTGTTCAAAACGCCTGCCAGGGGCGTTCGTGCATGGTTTCCAGAGCTGCCATTGGGCAGCTCTCCCTGGCCGCGCCCCCTGCCGCTTCCCCGCCTCCCTGAATGCTGTGAATGTGAGGATGAATCTCTCATTCCAGCGTCGTGACCCAGAGGTCACAAAAGTGAAAGTGGCCCATTGCGGCCCCCAGGAGCGGTGGAGAGCAGTGGTTTTGGAGGCTACCACTCAGCCTCCCGGATCAGGTAGCCTATTTTTTATTTTATAAGCCCATCTCTGGCACTCTTTAACTACTTTAAGAGCGCCTAACGTCAAATGGCGTTAATTCCTGGGGCTGCACTTTGCAGGAGATCGTGCGCAGGCTGCGCGCGCATCTCCTGCTCGGGGAACGGAGCTCCCCCCCCCCCCCCTTCAGTCTCCAAGCGGCGGTTGACGCTCGGGAGACTGTTAGACTGTCGCCGTCTTTACATGTAGTACAGCACTGCGATCAGCAGCAGCGGTTTACTGGAGACCAAAGAGCGATTGGCTCTCATAGGCTGAAGCCTATGACAGCCGATCGCCGTGATTGGTGGGCGGGAGGGACAGGGGGGAAAAAATACACCTTTTTAATAAAAATAAATAGAAATAAATATTTGCAAAAAACAACAACAAACAACTTGGGGTGATCAGACCCCACCAACAGAGAGCTCTGTTGGGGGGGGGGGGGGGGGGGGGGAATCACTCGTGTGTTGTGTTGTGCGGCCCTGCAGCTTGGCCTTAAAGCCGCAGTGGCCATTTTAGTAATAATTAGCCTAGTCTTTAGGGGGGTTTACCACTGTGGTCATCAAGTGGTTAAAGAGACACTGAAGCAAAAAAAATGATATGATGAATTGATTGTGTAGTATGGATATTTACTTGAACAGCAAAGAAAATATTCTCATTTTTATTTTCAGTTATGTAGTTTTTCTTATAAAATTGCATCCTTCTCTAATATTTGCAGTTTACACACTACTTAGTATTCTACATGATTTTATAGAGCAGGCAGGCGAACTTTTGAACTGTTCTCTGCAGAAAAAAAAAACAATACAGTGCCAGACACTTGAGATAACAAGCTTCAGAAGACAGAGCTTTTTGCGACTTATGAAAGTCGTGGAGCTCAATGGCTCTTTTGCATAGATAACTGGAGTTTAACTCTTCCTGTACTGGAAACAATACTGTATTAGACATGTCTCTGCTCCTAATGTTTTATTTCTTAGCTGTACCACATACGAATCATTATATCATAATTTTTTTAGCTTCAGTGTCTAAGTCCTAAAATTAGGTGTTTTCTGGCCCTGGCCCAGCTGCACACATTCATGGACAGTATAAGTACCATATTTTCCAGCGTATAAGACTGGGTGTGTAAGACGACCCCCAACTTTTCCAGTTAAAATATAAATTTTGGCATATACTCGCAATATAAGACTACCCCTCTTGACTGTTGGACATTTGTATACTGTACTGCATGTACTGGTGCTATACTGTATAAACAGGTACTGGTGCTGTACTGTATGTGGTACCCAGTATACAACAACCAGGCAATCACGGCAAGCGGTGTACCTTACTGGTGATTGGCTGGTTGTTGTATACAAAGCATGCTTGAATTGGTCAGCTATCCCTGCCTCCAAGACTACTTGTACAGCATCGCTCTTGCTGCTTTCATACGGTCGCCGCATATGGCGGGGATGCGGCTGCGGACGTTTTTGTACTGCCCTTCCCCCCCCCCCCCCCCACACCGTATGCGACAACTGCAGATTCTCCAGTCCGGCTCGGAAGTTTCAGCACCTGCCCTCTAAGACCACACCCGGCGTATAAGACGACCCCCGACTTTTGACAAGATTTTCCTGGGTTAGAAAGTAGTTCTGTGTTTTTCTGAAATGTCCTGCCTTTGCTGTTCTCCCACAGATGAGGAGTTTCAGGAGCTGCAGAGGAATTTTATGGAGAAGTATTACAATGAGTTTGAGGACACAGAAGAAAATAAGCTAACGTACACCCCGATCTTTAATGAATATGTAAGTTTTCTACCTCTTCATACTGCTGATGTGCGTTTACATAAAGCTGAAGATTGCAGGCCAGACTTAAGGGGCCCATACACCTAACGATTTTCCCGCCGATATACAGCCGATCCGATCACGGTGATCAAATCGGCTGTGAATTCGCCGCGCACACCGCTGACAGAACAATTGATTTTCGTCCGAAATCGATCATTCCCGTCGATTCCCGTTGATCCTTCCGTGCGGAAGATTTTTCTCGATCGCCGGCGGGTCAGGAGTGCATCGATAGCAGCGTTCGAATGCCCGACGACCGATGCAATACAGTGGGTATACATTACCTGCTCTGGCCGGCGCGAGTCCCCTGGTCTTTGCTGTCGTCTTCTCCGCTCCGGACCGTTCCTGCAGCTACACAGAACTTCCTGTCCCGGCAGGAAGTGTAAACAGTAGAGCGCCCTCTACTGTTTAAACTTCCCCTGGACAGGAAGTTCAGCAGCTGCAGGAATGGTCCGGAGCGGAGAAGAAAACAGCAGATACCAGGGGACTCGCGCCGGCGGAACAGGTAATGTATGCAAGGGGGGCGGCGGCAGCTCCACAGAATGTGATAGGTTTCAGGCTGAAATCGATTCACAATCAGTTGTCAGTAAAGGTGGCCATACGATCCCTCTCTGATCAGATTCGATCAGAGGGGGATCTATCTGTTGGTCGAATCTGATGGCAAATCAACCAGTGTATGGCCACCTTTAGTAGCACACATATAGAGATTAAGAGGGTTGGATAGTGATTGACATTGCTAAATCTTTCCTCCAAGATAAGCCAAGGGAATGTTTACTGCTTTCCTGTCCACACCTTTAGCTATAAAAGTCATAGCTTTCTGATTCTTTCCAGATTTTAGCATCTTAAAGCAGTGCAATGTTTTCCCTGGAAAGACTCCTAACACTAATGGTGGCCACATATGTTAACATTTTATTCTGTTTAATTTTACTCTGATTTGATTACATCGATAAATTGTATGGAAAAAAATAAATTCCATCAAAATTGTTGTTTTTCTCGATTAGCCATTTGACCACTGAGGGTTTTTTACCCCTTTAGCACCAGAGCAATTTTCACCTGTCAGCGCTCCTCCCATTCTTTTGCCAATAACTTAATCACAACGAAATGATCTAGATCTTGTTTTTTTCACCACCAATTAGGCTTTCTTTGGGAGGTACATTATGCTAAGAATAATTTTATTCTAAACACATTTTAATTGAAATAAATGGAAAAAAAAACATTATTTCTCAGTTTTCGTCTATTATAGTGTTAAAATAAAAGGTTCTACTGTGGATAAAACCCACACGTTTTTATTAGCCCATTTATCCCGGGTTATTGCAACGATTAAAATATTTCCCTAGTACAATGTAGGGCGCCAATATTTTATTTGGAAATAAAGGTGCATTTTTTCAGTTTTGCGTCCATCACTAATTACAAGCCAGTAAATTAAACAATAACAGTAATATACCCTCTTGACATACCTATTAAAAAAAAGTTCAGTCCCTTTATGTATTTTTTTTATGTAATTTTTTTTTTTCTATACAAAAAAAAGTGTTTGGGAAATATGGGAGAGTGTGGGAGTTAAATAATTAATTTTAGATGTCAGTGTTGGGATTTTTATGAAATAAAATGCATTTTGATGTAATTTTACTATTTGGCCACAAGATGTCCTCACACATTATTTCAGATTCGGAAGTAATGCATGGCACTGTAACTCCAGGAACATGCAATAACTCAGGCATCTAATAGTCTCCGGCCTTCATTGACTCAGGGACTCTGCGTTCCCATTCATTCACCTTCCAGCTAACGGGTGGTGACGGTAGTGCGGCAGCGAGCGGCGGCCGCCCGCCACTGCTGCAGACGCATATTCACGGCCCTCGGACTTCAAGTGAAGTTTTCCCAGACTGTGATTATACTGCACCTGGTGCAGTAAGTAGTTAAAATATAGATGGCCAGAGGCGTCCCTAAGTATAGGTATGTAGAGAGTACAAGCCCCGTTATAGGTAGCCAGAAAGAGGACTGGTCAGAGCTAGCGGCCGTACAGGGGGAGCCACTGGCGGTTGTAATTTACCTGTGAGCGTGTCTGAAAAGCTTTGTGAACACTGGTGCTGCTAGTGACAGCCATCATTGTCACCATGTCTGTGTGCATCATTGTGCAGATTTGCCTAGTGGAGAAATTCATTGAAGAGCAGCTCCTGCAGCGAATTCCTACTTTCAATATGAGCACTTTCATCTCCTCTCTACAGTAAGTAATGCTCATTCATCTGAATGTATGTATAATAACTACTGTCTCACTGTGTTTGTTTCCTAGTAATTGATATTTTTCTCATTTATTGGAGGGTGTTGAAGAGTTTAAGGCTAATTTCACACCAGGACGTTGCGTTTGAGGGGGCGTTAAGGTCGCATAACGTCCCCCTAACTCAACGCCTGGTGGTGCTGGATCTGGACGTCAGAGTGAGCCGCGTTGTGCAGCTCACTCTGGCGTCAGTGATGCCGTGATGCGCACTCTTGTGCGCATGCGGCATCACGTGGTCCCGCCGGCCAATCGCCGCACAGAGCGGCTGCTCCAGGAAGTAAACATTGCACGTCATAACGTGCAGTGCATATTAATTAGCCATGTGCCTGGCCGCTCTCCGCTCCTCCCCAACATTACTGAGCATGTGCAAGCAGTCTAACGCGGCTCAGCCGCGTCCAAAGTACTGCATGCAGTACGTTGTCTTGTGACGCAGCGTTACAATGTAACGCAACGTCCGCACTGTGAACAGCCCCATTGATTTTTCATTACTGTGCGGTGGGCTGCGTTACAGGCTGCTCTAACGTGCGTCTGTAACGTCCCACTGTGAAACCAGCCTAAAGGATGCATAAAGCAAAAAAATAAATCAGATTTACTTACCTGGTGTGTTCCCTCAGCCCCTGGTAGCCTATGTGTCCCTTGCCGCAGCTCCACTCTCGGGCAGTCTACCGGGGTCCCCTCCATAGCAGCCATATAAGGACTGGGACCACTGGCGGAACTTTACTATGGATCACAAAGCACCGGCAATTTCCTATGGATCACAAAGCACCGGCAATTTCCAAAATTGCATAAGCCTGAGATTTTTAACAATCGGAGCCGAAGCAATCGCAATTTGGCCCTGCATACCTTCGATGCAATTGCTCCAAAAATGCTGAAGTGCGATCGTTTAGCGCAGCCACTGTAGTGGAGCCACCCTCATAGGGTTCCACAGTTGTTGCGCTATGCCGATCGGCAAACTCTACTAAAGCGCTGCTAGTGGGTCCCGGGCCTGAGCCTGCACCAGCAGGGAACATGTAGTGCTGTTTTGCCGTGTGATTCTATAATCTTCCTTTCTGTTGCAGATCCCATCAGCAGGAAATGGCGGGAGACATATTTGATATATTGCTGACATTCACAGACTTTCTGGCGTTCAAAGAAATGTTTCTTGACTACAAAGCTGTAAGTACTAAGGAGTACCAATTAATGAAAACAAAAAAGCGTGTTTGCATAGGTTTTATTACACACCAGCAGCTTTAATTAATTGTTGGGACTAAATGGAGAAAGGAGTGATTCATCAAGTAGAACACATTCCTGCATTTCTCACTCTATCCTAAACACTGGCATGGATTTGGCCGACTGGAGTTTAACACTTGTGCACTAGATGAAGGTCATCTGAAACTATCCAATAATGATCACTTTGCCCACAAATTGTTTGTTCATCTAGTGTGCATATTGCGGCCACCCAGTGTAGTTTAACCACTTAAAGGGGAACTTCAGCCTAAACAAACATACTGTCATCAAGTTACATTAGTTATGTTAATTAGAATAGATAGGTAATGTAATCTCTTACCCACCCTGTTTTAAAAGAACAGGCAAATGTTTGTGATTCATGGGGGCTGCCATCTTTGTCATGGGGCAGCCATCTTTTTGGTTGAAAGGAGGTGACATGGAGCAGGAGACACAGTTCCAACTATCCTGTGTCCTGATTACCCCTCCCAGCTGCACACGCTAGGCTTCAAATGTCAAATTCAAAGTGTAAAAAAAAAAAAAAAAAAAAAAAAAATTTGCACCAAAACAGCAGAACGAGAACAACAAAATCAGAAATCCCATCATGCTTTGCACAGCCTCAGGGGAAAAAAGCCCAGGCAGTTTTCTTCTGTGCAGCTAAAAATGAGGCTTGTATAAGAGAAACAAAGTTCTGATGCTGTGAAACTGTTAAAGAAACACAAAGCCTTTTCAGTGCTGCTGAGTCGATTTTTAGTCCGGAGGTTCACTTTAAGCCTGAAGGGTTGTTTATTTTTTGCATCTGAGCAACTTCACCTCCCATTCATTTTCCAATAACTTTATCACTACTCATCACAATGAATTGGTCTATATCTTTTTCCGCCACCAATTAAGCTTTCTTTGGGTGATACATTTTGCTAAGAATTATTTTATACTAAATTCATTTTAACAGGAATATTAAGCATTTCAGCCCACGGGGATTTTTCACCTTATGCATCAGAGCAATTTTCACCTCCCATTCATTTGCTAATAACTTTATCACTACTTAACACAATTTATTGATCCATATCTTGTTTTTTCCACCACTAATTAGGCTTTCTTTGGGTGGTACATTTTGCTAAGAATTATATTTTTATACATGCATTTTAACAGGATTAATAGGAAAAAAATCATTTCTCCATTTTTGTCCATTATAGCTTTAAAATAATCCACGCTACCATAATTAAAACATATGTATTTTTTCCCAGTACGTCAGCTCAGACAGCACCCCTAATGAGACTTGTCTCCCTCCAACACACGGACAGGAATCTGCAAAAGATTTAAATTTGCATAATAGGCGGCCCCAGTATATAAGGCATTAGTCATCAATTACCTTCAGTTCTAGTTTCCTGTCCGGACGTGAAGGAGTGAGAGGTCTCCAGGGAGCCATCTAGTCAGGCGGCTGGGGCTCTGTTGCGGAGGTTTTCCTGGGCAGTCCGCTTCAGGGGGAGCGGTGTGGAGCCTGGCAGCACTTAGGAGGCTTCTCCTAGGAAGGCGGCGTTTTTATGCGTGCAGGGGCACGCAATGGAAACTTCCGATGCGGAAATCCGGAAGTGGTCACGACGCTGGCGTCCCACGTGACCCGGAAGTGCAGCAGGCGGCAGGGGCCGCGGCGGTGAGCTGCTTCAGCTGGGGATTATGCAAATTCTTCAGGAGCAGGTATTTTAGCCTCTCAAATCCTGGTCTCAGATGTGTTGTAAGCTGGGATCATGGAGGACGCTGTAGGACCCTCTCCAGCATTATCTGTGGAGTCTGGCTCCGAAACCCCTCTGGCAAGTGGTTATATGCACACTGCTTAGCTAGTTTTTTCTATGATTATTTCATGGGGGTTCTTGGCTAATTTAGATTTGTTTGTTTGTGTTTTAGCCCAAAAGATCTGATAAATCGAGTGCGCACTCCAGTCAGGACAAGCGCACAGACACCAAGGTTGAGAAAAAATGTGCTATCTGCAACAATCGCATCTCTTCTACCTCCTCTAAGAAATTATGCCAATATTGCACTGATAAGATTGTAAAGAATGAGTCTCCTGCTGTGTTTAAAGACTTAATGGGCTGGATGAGAGCAGAAATGTCTACTGCTATTAAGGAGATAAAGGATTCGGCTATGAGCACTGCTTCTACCTCTAATATTTCTACTGTGCCTGTTGTGTTGCCTGTGGATCCTATTGCAAGCATTTCTGGAATAGTTGTTACGAATCCTCCTGCTGCTGCTATGTCTCCAGCTGGATCAGGTGCCGCCCTTCCTATTCCTCTGGGAACTAAGAGAAAGAGGTCGGGGGAAGATTTGGGTGAATCTGAACTATCAGAGGGAGAGATTTCTGCATTTGAGGAAATTTCTGAGGAGGAGGCAGTGATTAAGGGAAGCAGACCACATAGGTTTGCCTTCTCTCCTGAGCTTATGAAAGACTTTATTGCTGCCATGCATAAAACAATGGGTATAAAGACTGAGCAGAGATCCTTGACAGCCCTTGATCAGATGTATGAAAGTTTGACGGATCCCCAATCTCAATTTATCCCTGTTCATTCCTCTCTGAAGTCCGTGATTAAGAGAGAATGGGATAGTCCTGAGAGAAGAGCCTTTTGGCCTAGATCTATGTCTAGTCGCTATCCTTTTAATCCGGATGACCAGGCTTTTTGGGGACCTCCGCCTAAGCTAGATCCGTCATTATCAAGGGTTTCAAGGAAGACTGACTTGTTGTTTGAAGATTTTGGCAATCTTAGGGATCCCATTGACAAGAAGATGGACAATATCCTTCGTAGGGCCTGGGAATCATCGTCATTAACATTTAAGCCGGCAGTGGCTTCCACCGCAGTAGGGAGATCTTTGAAAACATGGCTCTTGGATGTACAATCCAAGATTGCCTCAGGTGTACCGAGAGAGGAGATACTTAACGACTTCCCAAATCTGTTTAATGCTACGGACTATCTCACTGATGCTGCTGATGACACTGTGAAATTAACTGCAAGAACAACTGCTTTAGTAAATTCCGCTAGAAGAGGGGTTTGGGTAAAGACTTGGGGGGGTGATAATTCCTCTAAATCAAGACTTTGTGGTATTCCCTGTGAAGGGGGTCTTTTGTTTGGGTCAAAACTTGATGAGACCTTAGATAGAACCGCTGACACTAAGAAAAACTTCCCCACTAAGAGAAGGTCCTTTCAATACAAACGGTCCTTTCGCGGGCCCCCAAAGTCAGAATCCAATGAGCGTCCCACCACCTCCAGAAAGAGGTGGGCTCCTTACAGAAACCAGAGAGGGAAGCCCAATCCCCCCTCAACTAGCAAGACTACAAAACAATGACATCAGGCTTCCAGTGGGAGGGAGGTTAGCCCACTTTTACGAAATATGGCATCAGTACTTCACAAACCCATGGCTTCTGCACATTGTCCTGGAAGGATACAAAATAGAGTTCGAAATGTTACCTCCCCAAAGATTCTTTGTCACTCCTCTGCCATTAGGACATACAAAACAACTAGCCCTTCAGGACGAAGTAAAATCCTTGCTTCTCAAAAGGGTAATTCGGGAGGTCCCCTCATGTCAAAGGGGTCGGGGGTTTTACTCTCCAGTATTTCTTGTTCCAAAGTCACAAGGAGGCTTTCGCTTCATTCTCAACTTAAAAGGTCTAAACAAGTCAGTAAAGTACAGGAAGTTCAGAATGAACAACATTATTTCTGTGATTCATCTTTTACAGAAGGACAGTTTCCTTGCATCTCTGGATCTGAAAGATGCGTACCTGCATATTCCCATTCATCTCTCCTCTCAGCAATTCCTCAGATTTGCAGTCCAGTTGGACGGAAAGGTAAGACATTTTCAATTTAATGCTCTTCCTTTCGGGCTATCCTCTGCGCCCTGGTTGTTTACTAAAGTCATGTCAGAGGTCTTAGCAGTTCTAAGACTGAAGTCGGTTAATGTTATTGCCTATTTGGATGACTTATTGCTTTGGGGTTCCTCTGAGAGGTTACTGTATGCCCATTTGGACTCATGTCTCTCATTCCTTCAGTCCCTGGGTTGGCTTGTCAACTGGGAGAAATCCTCTCTGACCCCTTGTCAATCTATGGAATATCTAGGGTTCAACATTGACACTGTTAATGAAAGAATTTTTCTGACTGATAAGAAGATTTCTTCTATACTAAATACTGTTCTTTCTTTTCAGAAATCAAGATCAGTCTCGCTGAGAAGGGCCATGGCCACATTGGGTCACTTAACAGCCTCATTCCCGGCAGTTCAGTGGGGCCAGCTCCACTCAAGGGAATTACAAGTGTGGATTCTAAAGAACTGGAACAGGAGATCAAGTTCCCTAGACAGGGCGGTGATGATTCCTCACAGTATCAAGGTATCCTTGATGTGGTGGCAAATCAAGAAGCATCTATCCGTGGGTCGTCTCTGGAATTATCCATCTCAGACGACGATAACGACGGATGCCAGTGCGTGGGGATGGGGGGCCCACATGGACTTTCGACCAGCTCAGGGTCAGTGGTCAGACCAGATGAAATCAAGCTCCTCCAACAGCAGGGAGCTCGAAGCAGTATGGCAGGCCTTACAGTTTTTCAGCAGCCAGATCCAGGGCCATCATGTTCTAATAAGATCAGACAACAGCAGTGTGGTGGCTTATGTGAACCGTCAAGGAGGAACAAGAAGTCACCTGCTGTGGTGCCAATCGGGTCGCATTCTCAGATGGGCGGAAGCAAATCTGGAATCGTTGAGGGCAGTCCACTTGAAAGGGACCTCAAATCACCTGGCAGACTTGTTGAGTCGGAAAGCTTTGGATCAGAACGAATGGTCAGTCAATCCTCAGATTCTTCTGGAAATTACATCTCATTGGGGATGTCCGGAGATAGACTTATTCGCAAGGAAGGAGAATGCCAGGTGTCGGAAGTTCTGTTCCCTCCACCCGAAAGACAATCCTTGGGCAGTGGACGCCTTCTCAGTGAATTGGGGCTTCCATTTGATGTATGCGTTTCCTCCAATACCGCTGTTATCCAGGGTTTTGAACAAGATTATACAGGACCAAGCACGAGTTATTCTGATTGCGCCATTCTGGCCAAAGAGACCCTGGTTCACGTTACTTCAAGCCTTGAGGGTATCAGAACCAATCAATCTTCCTCCTCATCCGGAGCTTCTGTCTCAGGGGCCATTCTTTCATCAAAATCCGGAGCTTCTGCATCTTACGGCTTGGAACCTGAATGGGGATTGTTAAAGGCAAGAGGTTTCTCAGATGAATTGGCTGGCACTTTAATCCAGAGTAGGAAGAAGGTGACTCGTCAGATCTATCAAAAAACCTGGAAGATCTTTAATGAGTGGTGTGTTGAGAGATCAATGGTCAACAATTCCCTGACTTCAGTCCTGGAATTTTTACAATCTGGGTTCCAGAAGGGGCTCAGTACCAGCACCCTAAAAGTCCAGACGTCTGCTCTGAGCGTTTTCCTGGAGAGAAGATTAGCCCAGGAGGAGTTGGTTATACGTTTCTTTGAGGCATTAAAGAGAATTAAGCCTGTGGTGAGAACAAGGATACCTCCTTGGGACTTGAATATTGTGTTGCAAGGTTTATGTAAACCTCCATTTGAACCTTTAGAACAAGCTTCTGATAAGTTTTTATCCTTAAAGACATCATTCCTCTTGGCAATCACAACCGCAAGAAGATTGGGAGAGTTGCAGGCCCTATCCATAAAAGAGCCGTATTGTGTGGTCTCAGAGGATAGGATCACCCTACGATTGGACATTGCTTTTTTGCCTAAAGTAGTATCTAAGTTTCACAGATCGCAAGAATTGTTCATTCCTTCCTTTTGTGATAATCCAGCGAATGACAAAGAAAGGACGCTTCATTGTTTAGATGTTCGAAGATGCTTGCTTCAATACCTGGAAAGGACTAAATCCTGGAGGAAGACCGAAGCAATGTTTGTAATCTTCTCAGGGAATGCCAGGGGAAGTAAAGCTTCTAAACCAACACTTGCAAGATGGATCAAACAAGCGATTACTGAAGCTTATCAAATACAGGGCAGGCAGCTGTCCTTCCCAGTAAAAGCACATTCCACGAGAGCTGTATCAACTTCATGGGCAGAGAGGGCAGGAGCCTCGATAGAGCAGATATGCAGGGCAGCAACCTGGTCCAGCCAGAACACGTTCGTGAAGCACTATAGGCTTAATGTTTTGGCTAATTCTGACCTATCCTTTGGCAGAAAAGTTCTGCAGGCTGTAGTCCCTCCCTGAATTTATATATCGTGTATATCGTCTCATTAGGGGTGCTGTCTGAGCTGACGTACTGGGAAAGACCAAATTACTTACGGTAACGTCTTTTCCAGTAGTCGCGAAGACAGCACCCCTACAACCCACCCTGGGTAAAAAAAAAAAAAAAAAAAAAAGATTAAAGATTATATGAGCATTATTACGGTGTCCGTGTCTTTTGTATAGAACTGAAGGTAATTGATGACTAATGCCTTATATACTGGGGCCGCCTATTATGCAAATTTAAATCTTTTGCAGATTCCTGTCCGTGTGTTGGAGGGAGACAAGTCTCATTAGGGGTGCTGTCTTCGCGACTACTGGAAAAGACGTTACCGTAAGTAATTTGGTCTATTTGCCCGTTTGTCTCGGTTATGACACCATTTAAATTTTGTCCCTATCACAATGCATGGCGCCAATATTTTATTTGGAAATAAAGGTGCATTTTTTCCGTCTTGTGTCCATCACTATTTACAAGCTTATAATTTAAAAAATGTTCCTAGTATACCCCCTTCAAATGCATATTTAAAAAGTTCAGACCCTTAGGTAACTATTTGTTTTTTGTTTTATATAATTGTAATTTTTTTTCCATTAAAAATTTTGGATAATATTTTGGTGTGGGAAATAAACAGTTAAATTTTAATGTTATATGTGTAAATTGTAATGTAAAAAAATATGCAGATGTAGTTTTACTATTTGGCCACAAGATGGCCACCTTGAGTTTATTTTTTTTTCTCCTTGTGCTTCTCAATCACCGGAAGCACAAGGAGGACGGGGAAACGTTGTTTTTTTTTTTTTTTTTTTTTTTGCAGAAAGACTGAAGCCTCTAGTACAGGGGTCTCAAACTCAATTTACCTGGGGGCCGCAGGAGGCAAAGTCTGGATGAGGCTGGGCCGCATAAGGGATTTCACGTGTCCCCGCCGCAAAACGAGGGCTGCAGAGCCCCCAAATCGCCTGGGGGGCAGTCCGCCGGCATTTCCTGGAAGGGGCAGAGCTTTCAGCTTCAGCTTTGCCCCTCCTGACATCAATCGCGCCGGATCGCCACTTCTACCCGCCCCTCTCACTCTTCCTTCACAAAGAGGGGCGGGGAGAGGCATCGATCTGTGCGGCAATTGACGTCAGGAGGGGCAGAGCAACAGCTGGAAGCTCTGCCCCTCAGCGCAGTCGTGGATGTTTGCCCGGGGTATTTGGGGGCTCTGCAGTCCTCGTTTAGCGGCGTGGATGCGGCGGATTACTTGGGAGCACTGAAGCGAACTATAAGGTAAAATAGGCAAAAATAGTTTGCTTCCGTGTCTCTTTTGCTTTTGCCGACGGGGGCCACAAAATATTGTATCGAGGGCCGCAAATGGCCCGTGGGCCGCGAGTTTGAGACCCCTGCTCTAGTAAGAGCACTTCGGTTTTTCTGCTAGGGACACGAATCGGTGATCAGGAACCATGTTTCCGTTCACTGATCCCAGGGCTACCGGGGGACAGCACGAGGGCGCACCCGGGAGCGCAGCAGAGCAGCCGCTTGAACGTGAATATCACGTCTAGGCGGCATAAATGGTTAAGAAAGAAATGGAAAAAAAAATCATTATTTCTCAGTTTTTGGCCATTATAGTTTGAAATTAATACATGCTACCATAATAGAAACCCATGTATTGTATTTGCCCATTTGTCCCATTTATTACACCATTTAAATTATGTCCCTATATCAATGTTTGGCGCCAATATTTTATTTGGAAATCAAGGTGCATTTTTTTTCAATTTGCGTCCATCACTATTTACAAGCCCATAATTAAAAAAAATTATATTAATATACTCCTTTGACATGCATATTTAAAAATTTCAGACCCTTAGGTAACTATTTGTTTTTTGGGTTTTTTTTTTTAATTGCAACTTTTTGTAACTCAGAAAAACTGCAGCGTCTGATGAGACACTGTCGGCTTTTCTGTGTGGGGGGGGGGGGGGGGGGGGGGGGCTTCGATCAATGAAAGGGATCTATAATCCCTTTCATTGATCGATGGGCTAACGAACTGCGCCGGGAGCGCGCGCAGCCCAACTGGACGAGAATGTTCGTCCTGTTGGGCTTAAGTGGTTAAAGAGGATCTGTAATTAAAAAAAAAAAGTGCCTCTAGGGGGGGGGGTACTTACCTCAGGAGGGGGAAGCCTCTGGATCCTATTGAGGCTTCACCCTTCGGGATCCAGTGCTTGCTCCCCCGAGCAGGACACGTGTATGTGTTTACATCCTATGCAGGCGCAGTAGCGGCTTTCCAATGGCTCAGGCGGAAATGGCTGATCCCGATGTGGTCTGCTCTACTGCGCAGGATCGGGTTTAGCTACTGCGCAGGATCTCTGGTTTAGCTATTTCCGCCGTAGCCCATCAGAAAGCCATGACGGTGCAGGAACGCAGATAGTAAACATTGCAGGCGCTGCTGCACCTGCACCACAGCCGACAAGTTTGTCGGCTCTCTCAAGGTAAGTGCCCCTTTGTTTGTTTGTTTTTTGTTACAGATCCTTTTTAAGGATCCAGCATGATGGGTCCTATATGATGCCTGAGCAGCCCCAATTGGGTTGTTTTTAGCCGTTTGTCCCAGAGCAAAAGTGTGCCGTAAATGACTCTTTTTGTAAGCGATTTTGCAGACTTCCTGACACCAGTCAAAAAGTGAACTCTTTGAACCGGAAAATAATAAATACAATGTGTTTATCCTTAAAAGCGCAAACGCAATCGCCACATAAAGCGATTTTGTAAGATTTTTGAGTTTTTCCTATACCTTCCATTGTAGCACAATCACCCTAAAAACGGTACAACGGTACATGCATCGCTTTGCTGAGCGGAAAGGTGACGAAACGCTCAGATATGAACTATCCCATAAGGATTTATTGCACAAGCGATTTTAGGGAGTTTTTTTTTTTTTTTTTAAATCGCCGGCGCTCAAAAAAACCCCGCAAAACGAACTAGGTGTGAATGAGCCCTTAGTGTTTCTAATCTGATCTTTTTGACACTTTTTACCTACAGGTTTTGGACTAGTCTGTTTCCTCATGGGGAATTCTCAGAGTTCCATTTCCTATCTAAAGCATTTACCGAATTGTAGTTGCTGAGTGTAAAGGCCAGGAAAGTGTGCAAACAAGTAGTCCGGCCATCTGACATCTTTATCTTTGCCAGGGTGTGTTTTAAAAAGAATAAAGCAGGGGTCCCCAAACTTTTTTGGTCAAGGGCCGGGTCAATATACTTGAGACTGCCGGGGGGCCGGAACATGCATAAAATGATGTTTAAAAAAACATTACATTGAATCTAGGTATTGATTCCCCCCAATCATGCCCGGAGGAGAACTCCCAGCAGCAGCCATTCAGTCATGAGGTGCCCGAAGAACGTCTTTGTGCACCAGTGAAGCATACCCAGGTGACAACCTGCCGTCCAGTTGGACAGCAGTGTCACCTGATGCAGAATTGGATTGGAAGCCAGCGAATGACTGCTCGCTGGCTTCTACAATATATGGATGGGTGGTGCCAGCACTGCTATTCTATATGCGGGCCACTGATATTTAAGGGTGCAGTGGGCCACATCTATAAGTTATACATTTTGGTTTGGGGGGCCAGTGAAATAGCCTCGAGGGGCCGCATTCGGCCCGCGGGCCTTAGTTTGAGGACCACTGGAATAAAGGAACCCATTAGGTTCTCACATGAGGACTGGTCCAAAACCTGACAGTAACAGGTAAGAATCATGACATTAAAAAACCCACTATGTGACAGCTACATTGAAAGTAATTAACAGTGTATTTTACTCTGGACCATATTTGCATCTTTTATGTATACATATGCATTTTGAATGTTACTGTTTTTATTATAGTGTCTTTATTGCGATCTACTGGCCAACAGGCAACTGCTCCCATCCTATTCCAATTGGCCATCTTGGGCAACTCCCATTATAACTTACACCGATACTTGCTTTTAACTTACTGATTTTAGACACATGCTCATTTTAAAGAGACTGTAACAAATTTTTCAGTCTTATTTCTTCTATCCTATAAGTTCCTATGCCTGTTCTAATGTGCTCTGGCTTACTGCAGCTTTTCCTAATTGCACTGTCTCTGTAATAAATCTTATCTACTTTCCTCTGTCCTGTCTGTCGGGCTAAAGCTTAAGTGTGTGGAATGTGCAGGGCTGCTTGTGATTGGTTAGAAGCGATACACACCCTCTGCAGGCCCCCTGCACACTCTGTATGACTCACACACTCTGTTTATGTGAGCCTATTACAAGCTGGTTAGTTTGTTTGTAAACACTGCCTAAAACTGTTAATTACAAGCCAGGATTGCAGCAGGGAGTGGCAGAAACAGCACAGAGGGGCACAGGAGAAAATAAGGAATAGAATGGTATGCTTTTTAGTGTAAGAACATTAGAGTACATATTCTCTTTAACCTATTTTGGTTCCTGGACGTAGAAACTACGTCCAGGAACCATGCGCGGTACCGCGCGCCCCCGCGGCCAATCGCGCGTGTGCACGCGCCCTCCCGGCCGCGGATTCGGTAGCCAGGGAATCAATGTATCGGGCCATGGTGCCCGATCACTGATTCCTCTCCCCCGCTGAAAAAGCGACAGCTTCTCTTGGAAGCTGCGCCTTTTCTGGCCGTTCTCTCCCCGATGCGCCACTCTAAGCGTGTGTTACGCTTAGAGTGACGTCATGTAAACAAACTCATGGCCGCCATCTTGTGGCCAAAAAGTAATACTACAACTGAAAATAAAAATAAATTAAAATGAACACACATTTACATTATAAATCTATTGTTTACCCCCCACCCTCCCAAAACTACCCAAATAAAATGTTTACTATTAAAAAAAAAAAAACCATTACAATAAAAAAAAAAACATGTAAATATTTACCTAAGGGTCTAAACTTTTTAAATATCAATGTAAAGATGAAATATTTCTATATTTTTTTTATTTTAAACTTGTTAATAGTGATAGATGCAAAATGGAAAAAATGCACCTTTATTTCCAAATAAAATATTGTCGCCATACATTGTGATGGGGACATAATTTTAACGGTGTAATAACCGGGACATATGGGCAAATACATTACGTGAGTTTTAATTATGGAGGCATGTATTATTTTAAAAGTATAATGGCTTAAAACTGAGAAATAATGAATTTTTCCATTTTTTTCTTATTCTTCCTGTTAAAATGTGTTTACAGTAAAGTGGCTCTTAGCAAAATGTACCCCACAAAGAAAGCCTAATTGGTGGCGGAAAAAACAAGATATAGATCAGTTCATTGTGATAAGTAGTGATAAAGCTATAGGCTAATGAATGGGAGGTGAACATTTCTCACGTGAAAACCACGGAACCTGAATGGGTTAAAGAGGAGATTTTGTATGTAAAAGCTGCACAGGTCAAATTTCAGTTTATCACCTTATACTGAAATTGGCAATTTCATTACAGTGGAATCCTTTTATTAAAAACTCGGAGAGTGGGCCAAGTAGTTTACTATATCAGATATTGTCATACTGGAGCACATAAAGTATACTGCAGTACTGTATCTCATTGCAGTCGATAATTGAGAGCCATTTCTTCTTTTCAGTGCTTCAGCAAGCGAGCACAGACGGCACATAAGCTAGATCAAGATGCACAATGCTTAAAAAGACTCTGTAACAATTTTTTCAGCCTTAGTTCTTCTATCCTATGAGTTCCTATGCCTGTTCTAATGTGCTGGGGCTTACTGCAGCTCTTCCTAATTACACTGTCTCTGTAATAAATTAATGTATCTTTCCTCTGTCCTGTTTGTCGGGCTAAAAGGCTTTGATTGTGTGGAATGTGCAGGGCTGCTTGTGATTGGTAGAAGCGATACACACCCTCTGCAGGCCCCCTGCATACTCACACACTATGCTTAGCTGACCCTATAAGGGCCGGTTCACACGGACGCTTGGCGGCGTCTACCGTCAAGCGTTCGGGACCCATCGGCTAAACTCTCCCATTCAAGTGAATAGGAGCGTTTAGCATTGCGCGGTTACCGTCGATTACCGTCGATTGCATAAACGCGGCGTTCTGATCCCGATTTAACGCATCGTTTCGGCCGTCCCTAGAAGCCGCATGCAACGTCTAGGGACGGCTAGCCGGCGCGTCTTCATGTCCCCCTGCGGGGACGAGAAACGCCGATCGCGACGATCTCTGTACCGCCGCCACCGAACGGGACGTCACAGGACGACGCGACTTCCTGGCCGCCCCAACGCCGCCTGCCGTCCGTGTGAACCGGCCCTTAGAAGCTGGTTAGTTTGTTTGTAAACATTGCCTAAAACTGTTAATTACAAGCCAGGATTGCAGCAGGGAGTGGCAGAAACAGCACAGAGGGGCACAGGAGAAAATAAGGAATAGAATGGTATGCTTTTTAGTGTAAGAATATTAGAGTACAGATTCTCTTTAAAGAGAATCTGTACTCTAATATTCTTACACTAAAAAGCATACCATTCTATTCCTTATTTTCTCCTGGGCCCCTCTGTGCTGTTTCTGCCACTCTCTGCTGCAATCCTGGCTTGTAATTAACAGTTTTAGGCCTCTTGCACACTGCAAGTGATTCCGATTCAGATTCCGCTTTTTAATCAGTTTTTACATCCGATTCAGATTCCGATTTGCAGTTTGCTCCCTGCACACTGCAAATCGGAATCTGAATCGGATGTGAAAAATGATTAAAAAGCGGAATCTGAATCAGAATCACTTGCAGTGTGCAAGAGGCCTTAGGCAGTGTTTACAAACAAACTAACCAGCTTCTAATAGGCTCAGCTAAGCATAGTGTATGAGTCATTCAGAGTATGCAGGGGGCCTGCAGAGGGTGTGTATCGCTTCTACCAGTCACAAGCAGCCCTGCACATTCCACACAATCAAGCTTTAGCCCGACAAACAGGACAGAGGAAAGATACATTGATTTATTACAGAGACAGTGCAGTTAGGAAAGACTGCAGTAAGCCAGAGCAGATTAGAACAGGCATAGGAACTTATAGGATAGAAGAACTAAGGCTGAAAAATTTGTTACAGAGTCTCTTTAATATGCAAGGAGCAAGGATTTGCATGCAATAATTGTGCAACTGCTTGCACAGGAAGCATAGCTCTCACCAATTAATGCAAATACAGTACTTAGTGTTCTTCTCTGTCCATATTTCTGTGCCGCTTGGATGATACTGCAGCATTGCAGTCGTGCACTAGTAAGTCAGAGATGACAGGCAGTTCCCTCAGCAATCAGGCAGAAGCTTACACAGGAAGCATAGGTCTCACCAGGTAATGCAGGTACAGTTCTTATAGTGTACTGCTCTTTCCACATTTCTGTGCAGCCTGAAGGATACTGTAGCATTTCAGCCATACACAAGCAAATCACAGAGGTTGGGCAATTCCCTCAGTAATCGGACAGAAGCTTACACAGGAAACAAAGGTCTCACCAGTTGATGCAACTTGCAGTCTTTAGCCCATGCACCAGTTAGTGCTTATGAGGTAATCCATGCTGGTTTTGAGTAGTGTGCAGATAGTGAGCAGGTTACAAGTGGCTGCAAGGCAGCCTACCGACCAATGATTGCTCATGGGTCTCCAACTAGCGTATGGTGTAGGCGCCCTACCACTTTCCACTATAGCCGAATATAGGGACACACAGGGACCAAAGAACAGGTTCACTATAACACAGGGCTGTGGAGTCGGAGTCGGGGCAATTTTGGGTGCCTGGAGTCGGAGTCGGGAAAAAATGCACCGACTCCTAATGAATTTAAACTGTAATTAAAATAGAAAATGTGATAAAATGTTCTATTTCTCAGATAATAGTCATCATAAATAATTTATACATACAGTAATAGCTGTGCTTAGTCCACAAAAATGAAATAAACCAATCAAAATTAGTTACTTGTGCTGCTTCAATAAAGCAGTCCCCGTATTTTTAAGGTCAGATATACAAATCTGATTGTGACTGTACAGTATATATGTGTACACAGGAATCTCTTATATATACTAAATAACATCTATGCTGTAAGTATAAAGCCTGATGTGTAGCTGTGTCACTAATAGAGATGGTCAATGAGATGGAAATAATTCTGTGCTGATTCTGATTTATGCAAATGTACTTTGCTCATGAAATCAAATAATTTGATGCGTTGTTAAAATTTGGTTTGGTGACTACGAATTAAATGGTACCTGAGAAGGATGAAAAGAAAAGTTTTATACATACCTGGGGCTTCCTCCAGCCCCCTTCAGGCTAATCAGTCCCTCGCTGTCCTCCTCCGCCACCTGGATCCTCTGCTATAAGTCCTGGTAATTCAGCCAGTCAGCACAGTCCGGCCGCGTGCCGCTCCCACAACCAGGAGCGTTCTGCACCTGCACAATACTGCTGCGCAGGTGTAGTACGCTCCCGTCGGTGAAGTGTGTTCATGCGCACTACGCCAGACTGGCTCATGTACCTGGAATCATAGCAGAAGATCCAGGTGGCGGAGGAGGACAGCAAGAGACTGATTAGCCTGAAGGGGGCTGGAGGAAGCCCCAGGTATGTATAAAACTTTAATTTCATCTGTCTCAGGTTTACTTTGTTACACAGTAGTACTATACTCTACATATGCACTCTCCACAGAGCTGCAGGGAATCCACTGAGAATGTTGTGCACATTGAACACAGAGGTGTTGTCTGTCACCCATAAACCTGGTTCAGATTGTACATGAAGAATGTGTAGTAGAGGAAGAATCCGCTTATTCCCCTGCAGAGTACCTGCACATCACTCTTACATGTACTACCCACACTTACATTGCCTAGGGCCTGATAGATGTTCTTTGTTCTGGTCTGTACCTTTTTACAAGTACTCTTACCAAGGACTAGTTTTAGTCTATGACTAAAGGGAATAAATATGGCAGTCTCCATATCCTTCTCACTTCAGTTGTCTTTTAAAATTCCTAAGCGTCGGCAGTTAAGAGACGAATTTCAGGTTACATACTTTTAATAAACAAGATTGTAATATGCAAATTAGAGGAGTCGGAGTCGGTGGAATCCTAAACTGAGGAGTCAAAGTCGGTGGATTTTTGTACCGACTCCACAGCCCTGCTATAACAGAAGTTCTATTATACCAGGGTTTACTGTACCGGGTGTTACTACCATATAATTATCTGAAAAGCTGAGATGAATTGATGTACTGCTAGCCAGTAGAACACACTGAACCTTTATAACATATTATTCTGTTTATTTCAGGAAAAAGAGGGCAGAAGTATTGATTTGAGCGGTGGTTTAGTGGTGACATCGTTATCCAAATCCTCAGTATCATCATCGTAGAACCAACCAGACTTTGTGACCTTTTTCTATTTATTCAGATTTCTTCCCATTCTGTTGTCTCATGTCTCCCTATTTCCAATGGATGCTGTATATGTTTTTTTGTAAAGTGACTGTCCGTATAGTAGACCTAATGAGGCTCATTTTTAGATGAATTAGGAGTAGTCCTCCTAGTGCTGGACAAGTACTATGTGTATATATAATGTGCATGGGATATCCAATTCATGGATATGATCCTTGTGCCAAAATGTCCTCTGCAGAGTCCTACACAAGAGTCCCCAATCTTGTCCTGCGGCACTGTGCAGAGTATCTGGCCCTCACTGAGGCTATAAAGTCATCAAGCAGCACCCCATCTATAGCAGGTAACAGATTTACAGCTTTCCTTCATCTGTAGTTTATTCCTTATGTGTTATGCTGGGAATACACCATACAATTTTATGTAATGCTGGGATTACACGTTACGGTTTTTTGCAAAGAATCGTTCCGATAGATGCCTTCGATGATAAAATTCCGACATGTCCAATGTTCCGCTCAATTCTTTTCCGCTCCATTTCGCATAGAAGTGAATGGAAAAAACATAAGAAAAACGAGTGGAAGATAAGAGAATTGAGCAGAACGTGTAATCCCAGCATTGGATTTTCTGTTAGATTTACCTGCCAGATAGATAATATCTTTGACTTACCCACAGATGAATTTTTAAGATGTTTCTGATCTTTTTAAGAAAAGCCTAAAGGTGGCCACACACTATAACATTTTTTAAATATCTGTTCAATTTAAGAATTGCAATACATTTTTCTGACTGATTGTAACATTTCAAAAATATGACCAATGTACTACACTCCTATGTTCAGTTTTTTTCCTCAAATATGATAAAACTGATTGGAAACGCAGAGAAAATTGCTAGGGTGTGTATATTAATAAATTAACAATCCAACACACACCATACAATCTTTAGTAGAAATTGAAGATAAATATCTGGCATTCCCGGATCGATTTAAATCTAAAAAAAAGGAAATCCGATTGGATTTTTCAGTCAAATGAAAAAAAAGCTTTCGATTTTTTTTTTTTTTTAAAAGAACTACGATTGTTTTTATCGAATTACTGTAAAATCGGATCATTTTATTGTATCGTGTGTGGCCACCTTAACCACTTGCCGACCAAGTGATTTCCCATTGATCTGTGCTGGGTGGGCTCTTCAACCCCCAGCACAGATCGTATTGCAGGCAGGGCGATCATATTCCCCCCCCCCCTTTTTTCCCCACTAGGGGGATGTCCTGCTGGGGGGGTCTGATCGCTGCCGCTCTGCTGTGCCTTGCGGGGGGGGCTCCTCAAAGCCCCCCTCCGCAGCGCTATTCCCCCCCTCCCTCTCCTTCCCTCCCTCTCTCTGGCTCTGTGGGCGGTACAGGACGGCGATACGTCCTGTACCGCCTCCGATAGGCTTCAGCCTATCAGACGGCGGCGATCCCCGGCTTATCAGAGGCCAGGGATCGCCGATCTCCTTTACGGCGCTGCTGCAGTGCCGTGCAGTGTAAACACCGGGGATTACTTCCCCGCGTGTTTACATTTCGCCTGCGAGCCACGATCGGAGGCTCGCAGGCAGTTCACGGAGAGACCCTCCGTGAACTGACATGGAACGTTTCCATGGAAACCCGCAGACAACCAGTTTACGCCAATCGGCGTTAGCTGGTCGTCAAGAGGTTAATAAAGAACCGATTTTAGATGCGGCAAATCGTATGGAGTGATTTACAGTGTCTTGTGACCCCAGAGGGGATTCCTGCACGTCTATGACCATTGGTGCGGCGGCATTTACGCTATACAGATAGATAATTTCCAACATGTAATGGAATTTATCATGGAAATGGAAATTATCTATCTAACCATCTATCTGCCTAGAAATTAGGCATTGTTCTACTCAGCAGGAGATAATCAGAAGACAATGCACCAGAGACAATGACCAGACATGAGACAACAGAATGGGAAAATCTAATTACAGTAAATCTTAAGCCCCATCTCCACGATACGATTCTTTGTGCGACTCGATTACGATTCCATTTATGATCCAATTAAATCCGACAAAGCCGATCGAGATTTGATTCAATTCGATTTGCCATTGTTTTGCAATGGCAAATCGAATTGAATCGAATCCCGATCGGACATGTCAGATTTAATCAGATTGTAAATAGAATCGTAATCAAATTGCACAAAGAATCGTATCATGTAGATTGGGCTTTACAGAAAATCTAACAGAAAATTGTATGGTGTATTCCCAGCATTACATGCATGATCATCAACTGATTCAAGGCCACATAGGGTTTATTTGTCCTTGACAAAGGACCCTGTACGGCCCCGAAACAATTGCTGTATTATTCATGGAATACAAGTGAAAATGAAAGATTTGTTTCAGGTGCAGTGCTAACCCTCTTGAACTTGTATTGTAGATGTTGGCAACCATCGTACAGTGTGCTTTATTTCTAACTACTGTGCAGTTGGGACAATAGACTAAGATGAATAACTGTACTTCTGTTCTAGATGATGTCTGTTGATGAAAGTGGACATTGCCCCACCCTTTCATATCCGTTCTTTGTACTAGGAGCGGTTGTTGTACCTTGTGCTGCTTTGTAATGCCTGGTACACACCATGAAATTTCCTGTCAGATAGACGGGTTGATTATTTCCGACAGGTCTGGTCTGGTTTCCGACCGATTTTCCGGTCACTTGTATCTGATGGGAAATTGCATGGTGCACAGCTGTAGGCAAAATTATTGCACCACAAAAATGTTTTTCACTGAGAGTAAAAGTTCACGGCATGTGAAGGACTGTCTGTTACAGCATAGCATGCCGAGGAACTAGTTCTGCTGTAATGACCATAGAAGACTTTGTTGCCTTGCATGATTGCTAGTTATTGTCTTAGCCAATGATGTATGATTGGCTTGGCGAGCTGCACATTTTGTCTTATGGAAAGTGGGGGAATGACTGGGCACAAGGCTCATATCTCTGGTAAGCATATACCACACACAGTACACATATAGACATTATAGGTTATGGGAACACTGCAGTTTGAGCAACACTTTCTAGGGACCTGGCAAGTAGAAATTGTCTTGAAGTGGGTTGGAGGGGGGGATACTACAAGTGACCAATGGTAGGTTTTTTTTTTTATGCCTCCTCTCATCTCAAACCATTATGTCATGACACTAAATGTCCCCTCAGCTTCTCAATGCTGCTGTAGTAACAGTACAGTAAGTCTCAGTTACACTAGTCTTTATAACTCCTCCCCTTGGTCTCTCGTATAGCATTATGGTTACTGGAGGGTGAGGGGGCCAGATAAAGGACGTGTGCTCTTGTTATACAAGTATTAAGTCTCATGCTAAACCTAAAATATTTGGCCAGCTGTTCATTTGTTACGACTTAGTTTCTGAGACTGTGGTGCTTCTTTCCTTGCTGTTTTGTGTGTTTGTCTCTCTTTAACCAAACATGGTATTTCAGTGTCCTGTTCTGTTACTATGTGCATGTCCTCTCTGAACATCACTAGGTCCTCACTTACCTTCACTTCCTTGCATTTACGGAAACCTGTGCTGAATTGTAAAAGTCTTCATATATTTTTTAATAAAACTACTTGATAAATCCAGGGCAAACATTCATTGTACAGTACTTTTGAGGTACCAAAGCGTTTGTAATGGGGGGGTGTTTGGCGTTGGCAGTTTTGTCTGTAATCTGACTTGCCCAGTCAGTCAGACCTAGTCCGTCGTCCCGAGCCTTCCTATTAGCTTGTCACTATCATAGCGTTGGCGTTATAACTCCGATAATGAATTGTAGCAGCTGTGGATTTTTGGCTTTTTGAAAGGAAAATGAAAATACATTTAGGTACCATTTGACATGTGGATTTCAACAGTTTCTTTTTACATGATTACAAATGCTACACCTGTGCAAAATGTGTACTGACAGTGCTGATAAATGCAGTTACTCCAAGGTGCCCACGACTTCTCATCATTATCTGTGTCTATGGACCTTCACTTAGTACACACCCCTTTCCTGACCATTTTTGCTGCCTACAATTCATCAGCCAATCAGAGGTTTGCATTGGGCTTCAGTTCAGTAATAAGTGGTGTGAATTTGGAGTGTGACAATATAAGGTGCTGGCACGATTATGGTAGCTGTACTTTTAAGCAGCAGCCTATTAGTTTAGTAATGCTTACAAACTTGACAGGTTCCCTTTAAAGAGAACCCGAGGTGTGTTTAAAGAATGTTATCTGCATCCAGAGGCTGGATCTGCCTATACAGCCCAGCCTCTGTTGCTATCCCAAACCCCACTAAGGTCCCCCTGCACTCTGCAATCCATCATTATTCACAGCCATGCTGTGAGGCTGTGTTTACATCTGTAGTGTCAGTCTCGGCTGCTCCCCTGCCTCTTGCATAGCTCTGGTCCCTGCCCCTGTCCCTTCCCTCCAATCAGCAGGGAGGGAAGGGATGCAGGCGGGGACTGGAGTTCTGCAGGAGGCGGGGAGAGCAGCAGACTGACACTATAGAGATAAACACAGCCAGCTCTGACAAGCTGTGTGTCAGCAGTGTGGCTGTGATTTATGAGTGATTGCAGAGTGGAGGGGGACCTTAGGGGGGTTTGGGATAGCAACAGAGGCTGAGCTGTATAGGCAGATCCAGCCTCTGTATGCAGATAATATTCTTCAAACCCACCTCGGGTTCTCTTTAAAGCCCAGTTGATGATCTTTTATGATGAGTTTTTTGGCGGTTATACTGCAGACATTCCCCAAAGTATTAAAGTGTAAGAACTGCCTTTTGCAAAGGCTCCCCTTATTTCTTCATTGTGATGACCCTTTCTGACACTGCAGCAATTTTGCCAAACTCGCTATTGCCTCTAGCATGATGGTAGAGAATGTGTCAGCGATGGGAGGAGCCCGGACAGCAGGCAAGATCTGCATCTGAGTATTGTTGCGAAGACCTCGGAGCCTCTACTCCTTAGTTTAGGTGGACTTGAGGTGCAACTCTTGGAAATAAGAAGTTAGATCAGGCATGGGCAAACTTGGCTTTTCAGCTGTTAAGGAACTACAAGTCCCACAATGCATTGCAGGAGTCTGACAGCCACAGTCATGACTCAAAGGCAAATGCATTTTGGGACTTGTAGTTATGTAACAGCTGGAGGGCTGAGTTTGCCCATGCCTGGGTTAGATTCTCTACTAGCCTTACAGCTGGAGATACTCCCTGTCTGGAGAAGGAAACAGAAATTCTTCCAAATGAGAATGTAATCGGCAATAAAAACCCAAGTGCTTCTATCTAGCAGTGAACAAAATATGAAAATTGTCATTGAAACAGGGAAAGAAAAGTACCATAGCCAGTGGCAGTCATAGCTAGCAGCTGGCAAATGAACTAACAGCAGTATGCTGTGATCGGGCCAGTCATTGCTTTGCCAGGTCTGTGATGATTTGCATGTCGGGAGAACATTTGCTAATCCTGAAATGTAACCCCTCCCACACCAGTCAAAGCTGGAATATGTTTTCCTTGCAGTTTGGCTTTGGTGTGTGAAAGGCATGACTTGTCTGTTTCTCTCAGTGATGCTGTACTGTGGT
This sequence comes from Hyperolius riggenbachi, assembly GCF_040937935.1. Taxonomy (NCBI): domain Eukaryota; kingdom Metazoa; phylum Chordata; class Amphibia; order Anura; family Hyperoliidae; genus Hyperolius; species Hyperolius riggenbachi. The sequence continues at coordinate 42,233,121 of NC_090656.1, forward strand.
GGCTGTGTTACGGCAGGTCTTTTACCACAGGGCCATATTACAATTGCTCTTCAAACAAATTCCAAACTGTGGTGATTTTAGTTCGTTGGGCAGTCAAACATCACTCTTTTTCAGACTGCAATTATTAATGTTTACCAGTGTTGTATTGCGTTTTTACACAGACAGACATTAGGCATCATTTTTAGCGTGATGTGTTTATACTAGTAGTGTATATAGTACTAGGGTGGTACTACTTATAGGTAAAGATGGTCAATTTGTTCTACAGAAATTCTCCACGAGAACTCTTAGAGAAGCATGTGGTTGATTTGAAAGTCTCTGGCTGGTTGTGTTCAGGTGATATCTCCGTTTTGCTTTCCATTGTACAGTATAATCTCGTTATAGCAAACTGTGATATAGTAAACCTTGAGTATGTAAACTAAATGTCCAGGTCCCGGCCAAGCCCCATTATAAGAGCTGGAAATGTAAACCGGGTTATAATGGACCTTCTGTGAAAGTAAACCTGTTTGGTTTTTTTTATTGGCCCCTGCAGTATTCTGTATCCAGTTATAGTGGAAAGTGGGAGGGCACATGCGTCATACGTCAGTTGGAGAACCGTAAGCCGTTGGCAGCCGCTTGTAGCCTGCTTCCCATCTGCATGCTACTCTGGGCCTGTGTAGATAACCTCAAAAGTGACAGCCAGTGAAACCTATGCTTGCTGTGTAAGCTGCTGCCTGATTACTGAGGGAATTCATGTCATCTGGAGACTGTGACTTGCTTGTGCATGGCTGCAATGCTACAGTATCATCCAGGCTGCACAGAGGCACACTCTGTCAGTACTGTATCTGCATTAACTGGTCAAACCTATGCTTCCTGTGTAAGCTGCTGTTTGATTATTGCATGCAAATCCCTGCATATCGAGCACTCAGCATTTTGATCTAGCTTACACTGTCTGTGCTCGCTCACTGAAGCATTGAAAATAAGTGACTCCTAATTATTGATTGAAATAAGATACATTGCTGTAGTATACTTTATGCGCTAGAACAAGGGTAGGGAACCTATGGGCCGGGAGCCAGATGTGGGTCTTTTGATGGCTGCATCTGGCTCACATACAAATCAGTAGAGGTTGATTCACTAAGCTACAATGCTTACGCAGCGCAGCTTAGTGTGGCGGAGCAAGTAACATTTTCATAGTAGGAACGCTACTGCTGTAGCATGCACTACTAACTTATTCGCGCTACCCCAAAACGAACGGCCGCTCCAATTGTGCCACTCTGGATTCTGTCAGGTCCGGTGACTTTGTAGGACAAGATCCCCGCACTTTGATTGGGCCAATAGGCTGCCTGTCACTTGACAGGCAGCCTATTGAGCCAAAGTGCAGGGATCTCGTCCTACAAAGTAAATCAACCCCCAAGTCAAGCTAATTGTACAAGCTGTTAGTCGGTATTTCTCCTCTCTGGCTCTTGGGGAAATTGCTGTTGCTGCTAAAACCCAAGAAAAGCTGAAGACGTGTCTGACACTGCCTGGCGGATCAGCAGTATACACATCACTATGGCAACAGGGATATAAGCCCTACTGTCCTAGTTTGAACCATATTGTATGGCTCTCACAGAATTGCATTTTAAAATGTGGCATTTATGGCTCTCAGACAAAAAGGTTGCTGACCCCTGCGCTAGAATATGACTTTCTGATATAGTAAGTTACTTCACCAGGTTCATTGGCGTTTAATATAAAGAGGTTGTACTGTAATAAAGAAAAGCTAAAGGGAGACATGATTACAGAGTAACCAGCAACACCTGAAACAGTTGTAATTTTTATATCTTGTTGACCTTTCTTATTTAGAGATTTCCTGTGATGCAATAACGGAACTCCCCTGTGGAGGGCACCCTCAGTGCAGGCATTACTTGGCCAGTGTAATACTGGTTTCCAGAAATCTCTTATAAACAGTCAGTGTGTATGCAGGGATGGATAATTATATTGTCATTTCAACATAATCACCTTTCCTCGTTTTTTTTATTTAAATAAAGTGATGAATTCATAAGTTGAGCTGTTTTTGTTTTTCTTTCGAGGGTGACCTCTACTTTAAAAAATGGAAGAAGCAAAAGATTCCCAGGATGGAAGGACTGGGCTGCTTTGCATGCTATGCCAAATTATAGTGGCATGGCCAGGCTGCAAGAGGTGTGTCCAGTAATAGAGCGAGGCATTTCATTAAAGGAGAACTGTAGTGAGAGGTGTATGGAGGCTACCATGTTTATTTCCTGTTAAGCAATACCAGTTGCCTGGCTGTCCTGCTGATCCTCTGCATCTAATACTTTTAGCCACAGACCCTGAACAAGCATGCAGCAGATCAGGTGTTTGACATTATTGGCAGATCTGACAAGATACGCTGCATGCTTGTTTCTGGTGTTATTCAGACACTACCGCAGGCAGATGATCAGTAGGACTGCCAGGCAACTGGTACTGCTTAAAAGGAAATCAATATGGCTGCCTCCATGTACCTCTCACTACAGTTCGCCTTTAAAGCGGATCCGAGATGAAAAACTAAATATAACAAGTGACTTGTCTATCTTATCTAAAGTTTAGATAGTTTACACAGCAAATCTATCTTCAAACAGCTTCAACAGTATATTAATATTTTTTCCTGTGATACAATGGAAGCAGACATGTTTTCTGCTTGTCACTATTACACACACAGGCAAGCTTATCTGTATCTAGGCATGCTAATCTGCATATTCTGTGAAAACTCCACTCTTATTGCCTCCATTACACAGGCAACTGATCTGTATCTGCACTGCAGCTCTCAGATTGTGAAAACTCTGCCTCTGAAATCTATAGCTAGTAACACCTTTTTCACCTGCCCAGACTGAAATCCCACAATCCCTTGCAAGCGCCAAGGCACTCTGGAGAAGCTGTGGGTGTGGCTTGTTTAGTTTATATGAAATTAGGGTATTAAAACAAAACAAGTATTTGGCTTGAGGAATGCCCTATAAACTATATGTAAGGAACACAATTATGCAAGGAGTAAAAGTTCATCTCGGATCCACTTTAAGCCTGGTACACATTTTCAATTATGATTGGCCAATCACTGACCAATTTTACCACCTCCCTGTAGTATGAGGGTTTACCTGCACGATCTGCTTCTAGTATTCAGTATCTGATGACCCTCATACTACATTGGTCAGTGATCGGCCAACCATAATTGAAAGTGTGTACCAGGCTTAAGATTACTTGCTCAAAACCAATATGACTGATGACATAAAAATACTACCAACAGGCAAATATTGCCAATGATTGTTACCACCACTGCTTGAGGGTATCAATATGTCATCCCACGTTACCCCCTACTTGGCTGTAATGATTTCCCTACCACCAAAACCACCCACCCTTACTATTTGTGTGACTTTCATACACCCTTCCAATTGGTTTCTCATGGTGGGGTGTAAGAAAGCAGGAAAACCGCTGTAGCATACATTATCCTCCTGCCATGTTCATTCTAGGTTGGCGCATGTGATGTAATACAATAGCACTTGGGTGGACATGAGGAGGATTATGGGACAGTATGCAACAGTACATGTAAAATTGCCATTTCCTGCACATAGGCAGTAGAAGACGTATGGATCAGAGTGACAGGTTGACAACTCCTGCTGTAGATTAGTGTGTTTATGCTTGCCTTGCCACATAGCAGGAACTGCTACATTTTGTTTCATTTAGGAAGTAAAAACTCTATCTGGTGATCAATTAAAGTATAAAAATGTAATAACGGACCTCAACTGGATATCTTTTTGTGTTCTAATGGAAACTATGTTGCCACTAAAGTAAATATTCAGTGCAAATGAAGTTTGGTTTGAACTGAAGCTTGTATGGGGCAGAACACTAGGTACACGATTTGCGATTTTGCGTAGTGATTCCTGTTCAACAGAACAAGAATTACATAGCAATCGCCTCCAAAGTGCTGAAAAGCCCCCAAGTGTGAACCAGCCCCCTACCGTTCGAGACCAAGGTTTGAATTGCAGCCAGGACTAGATTTGCATGGACTTTGTATCTCCTCCCTTTGCTTGCATTTGTTTTTCTTTGCTCTCCAGTTTCCTCCCACATCCTAAATGCATACTTGTAACTTTTCTTCTGGTTCCCTAAAAATATTGTCTTGGACTGTCATAGGGATTTTAGAATTAACCAGTTTTTACAGCTCAAACCCACTAGCAGCCTTTTCTAATCGCTAGTGATTTGAAACCGCTCTAATGCAATTGGGGGATTTTTATAAAATCACATCCCTCAAGTGGAATTGCACCCATAGCATTACATTAGCAAGAGCTTTTCAAACCGTAAAGCGCTTCTAGTGGGTTCCAGACCTAAGATTGTGAGCTTCTTTGCGTGACAATGGCATTCATTGTTTACTGATGCACTGCAGAGGATGCCAGCATCTTATAACTGTATTGTAATAGTCTTCTAGACAACAAAAAGTGTCTAGCTCACATAATGTATACTCCTACCTGGAAGGTGTGGCTGCTCGCATGTGGTTAACTCATGTAATACATATGCCTACAAGGAAGGTGTGGCATGCTCCTCCCTTGTAGGAGTAGGCATTACATGAGCTAAACCACATGGGAGCAGCCACGTCTTTCTTGTAGGAGTAGGCATTACATGAGCTAAAAAAAAAAAAAAAAAAAAAGGCGTGGCTGCAACCATGTGGTTTAGCTCATGTAATGTGTTCCTAAACCTTGAGCTGCTTGTGGTTTTCCTTGAAGAAAATCTACCAGGACTTCTTACAGAACTTCGCTTGGTTAACATCTTTACTTGACATTTTTCCATTTATATTAACAGATCAGAACTTGAAAAGCACAGGTACAACACGTACGTATTTACATTAATGTTTAAATTTACAGCACATTCATCAATAGAAATGGTGTTTCTTCATCAGTAGTTTAAAGATGAACAAGTTGTGAAAATGTCAGCTGCTAAAGAGACCCACTCAGAAGTAGAATCCCACTCTTATCTCTGTAAAGTTTCATCTCTTATATGGGACTTTACATCTTTAACAGATTTTGCCTGGCAGGGAGCAGGAGCTGATCCCATTAGGTGACATTCCTGGACTGCACAGATGCATGCCAACTGTGTTTCTATGCAGGAGGATGATGAGTGACTTGTGCGTGATGTCAGGTGGGGAGCAGTGCAAACAAAGGGGTGGGAGGGCGGGGTGAGTAGATCAGCCAGGTGTATCACTCGCAGGTTGGGGGCTGCTGCACACACTTGATTATTGGCTGAGGTGATCATGAAGGGCTGCCTCAGCCGACATAAGTCAGGGGTGTGTATGGGCCTACAAAGAGCTGTTTGAGTTATACTGCCTCTTGAGATGTGACTTATAAGGCCAATTTACACCAAGGCGATTATTGGGCGTTTACTGCTAATTGCCAGTGATTGTTAGTGCTTTTTAAAGCGCTAGTGGAATTTTAAGTATATGGCAGTGATCTCACTGCCGTGATTGCTGTCGATTCATGATTAGTGCAAAACGCACTACATACAGCTTTTGTTTTTTTTAGCGATTGCAATGTATTTCAATCATGGTTGCTAAAAAATTATGAAAATGTCCAGTAAAGAATACATATTAATCACGTAAAAATTGCCCACACAAAATGCTATCACTAATTGCTAGTGTTTTGTGATCTCAAGTGTGAACACGGCCCTTAGCACTCAGTGTAGCATGGAGAATAGCGATGGTCAATGAGATACAAATCATTCTGGATTGGTACAGAACTAGGAAAATCTTACATACAAATGTATACTGCTTGAAAATGCACCAATCTAATTCTGCCAAGATGGAATTTGATTGGTGCATTTTCAAGTTGCACAACTTAAAGAACTTCTGAGACAAAAGAATTGGAATCTACAAGTTTTATAAAATAAACTGAAATGGGAATAGATAATGAGAAACAGGTATCCCAAGCAGATGATGCTTTACAATTGGATATGTTTAGAAGAGGGATAGTCAATGAGATGCAATTTTATGCAGCCTGGAAATGGATCAATCGACTTACGGTAGTTGAATTGTATTTGATTGGTCCATTTCCACAGACTTCTTAGCACATCACTGACCATCACTACATGGGCCCATTTGGGATTGGATCTCTTTGAGCAGCTTGACTTTTCCTTGCTCTTCTCCAAGGCATCGTGGCAAATGTAGATCAGGGACACAAAACTGCTTCTTGGCCCCACACATTTTGGATAGAGGAGGCTGACAAGTGCAACATACACAAGGACATCGCCCAAGCATTCTGGGCGGCAGGGACAGGTTTACAACAATCTGGAAGTTGCTATAAAAAGTATAACATATATAAAAAGAAAAAAAAAAACCTGTTGAAATGAATAAACATAACCATGTAACACTTAGTTTTCTGCATCAGGGAGCAGCTAATATGCAGCTCCCAGTACCTGACACAGTCCCAAATTCTGTATTTCTTCTACATCTCACGCTTTTGCTACATCTTGCTGATTATTCATACTACAGAAGCTGGGAGGCCTCTACACTACCAGCAGAATGAAGCGTGAGTGGTGTTCCCTTGTTCAGACCAGGCCAGCCATGACAGGTTGAGAAGTGTCCAAACGCAGGGATAAGACAGGTACATGGCACTAACAAACGGGGGAAGTATCCCAAACAAGGGAGTACACAGAATCCACTGATGCTATGCAGCATTTAAGATACAAACAGTACATCATGGCTTTAGTTCATTCTAAACACACCTATGTTACTAAAAGTGGAAGCAAAAGTTTCTTCTCTGCTCCAATGCATTTGTCACACTAGTAGAACTACCCAGAGACTGTCTAACCTAGAACTGAACACAACTGTAAACAATGCTCAATTCCACCTCAAGCAATAAGTATGTTAACATGCTTGAAGGACAACTAAACCAAGATTAAAAAAAGAATACAAATACTCCCTTAAAGGAAAGGTGTGAGGGGGGGGGGGAATTCTCTGGGGCTTTCTCCACCCCCTGGTAGCCTATGTGTCTCCCACCGCAACTCCGGTGTCCCGAAATCCCCTCCGTTGCAGATGCTAACCTCACGCAGTACTTCACACTCACGTGGTCTGGAGCGTTCTGTGCAGATCACGAGTGATGCAGCCTGCAAAAGATGCCAACCTGGCAAGGTCAGCATCTGCAATGGAGGGGAACCCCAGACACTGGAGTAGCAGCCAGGGACACAGGCTGCCAGATGGATTTTTATTTTTTTTCCTGCTCACACCTTCCCTTTAAGAAGGAAGGCTCCAGATCCCACAGAGCCTTCCCAGTCCTCTATGTCCTTATTCCACCGCTTTCCCCCAGGGAAGTAGTACTGACGAGAACAGCGATGGGCAAACTACAGCCCGTGTGCGCTTGTTCTCGGGATTCCTCCCTTCAGAGTTGTGAGCGGGAAGCAGGTAATTTGAAACTCACCTCACAACCAAACACGAGCATATTATACGCTGGCACCTCCTGTCATGTGACGCTGTGTTGCCATGGAGACACGACGCGGTAGTCGTCAAGCAAGATGAGTTTCAAATTCCCTGCCACCCGCTCACAACTCTGCAGGGGGAGGGGTGGAATTTAAGGAATGCAGCCCAGGTTGCTTAACCTCTTGAGGGTCACAGGCTTACATCCCCTAGTGACCAGGCGATTTTTTACAATTCAGGCCACTGCAGCTTTAATAGCTCGCTGCAGAGCCATAAAAAAAAAAAAACTTTGCACACAAATGAATCTTGTCCCCTTTTCTTGCTACCAACAGAGCTTTCTGTTAGTGGCATCTGATTGCTGCTGTGACTGGGGTTTTTTTTTTATTTACCTCCCTGGCGGTAAACCAGACAGTGTTGAGCTAGCCGCTGCAGGGGATCACATGGCCCCGGGAGGATTTTTTAAAAAAAGTGTTTTATTTTGTTAAGCTAGCGATTCGCTAGCTAACCATGTGGCCCAAGTCTCTCCAGTCCCCACCGATCGCCACCGTTATACATACCACCCAGGGATCCCGCTATGGCGCAGCCTCCCAATCAGCTCCAGGCTTCGCTATGGGGAGGATCGGGACTGCGCATGACATCATGTCCGATTGTCACCATAGCGATGAGTGAAGCTAAATGAAGAAGCTGCTGCTCTCGCGGGATCGCAGATAGGTAAATATAGCCGGCGGCTATCGGGGGGCTCAGAGAGGTGGGGGGGGGGGGGGGGACTTGGGACACAAAGTTAGCTAGCCTAGTGCTAACGAACAAAAATTTTGTATTAACAAAAAAAATCCCTCCCGCGGACACAGCCACTGCAACTGTGTACCGCCAGGAAGGTTAAATAAAAATCTCTATTTTATTTAAATTTAGGCGTCCCCCTCGCTCCTAAGATCCAATCATAGAGGTCGCCTCTCATAGGCACCAGCCTATGGTAGGGATCAGTTTCCCTGACTCGCCTGGGGACAGCTCAGTGACTGAACTGTCCCCCGTACAGCACTGCAGTAGATCGCAGCGCTGTACATGTAAATGTATTTTTTGTTTTGTAACAGCCCGCTAGCCGCGATCGTGGACAAGTAGGCCGATTGCTGCAGCTGCCTCTCTCCCCCTGTAGGAAACGGTCATTGCTTCTACCCTGCAAATCTCATGCACTGCGAGATAACGCAATCCTGGGGGCAGTCCCAGGAGAGCCACTCTGCAGCCGCAATTCTGGGTGAAGTGGTTGCAGAATGGTTAAAGTTTGCCCAGTCCTGGACTAGAATGTTAGAATACACCTTTAGGACTCCTAGGAAGGCTTCAGAAGCAGTACTGCGTAAGCACTTGCTCATCGGCACACATGTCATTGATGATGCTCCCGTAGTTGGGAGCGCTCTGGGCATACGCACTACAAGTTGTCGTGTAGTACACATGCGCAGTAGTGTGCGACTTACAGGGGGGTTTTTTTCTTACAAGGGAGAGGTGGGCATGAGGACTGCTGCTCATACATCAGTCTTCGGAAGCACTTGGGGATGTGCTTCTGAAGCCTTCTGAGCAGTACTAAAGGCACCAATTTTGAGCAGGGGGCAGTGGGGGAAGACAGAGAGAATCGGGAAGGCTCTGTGGGATCTACAGCCTTTACTCTCCTTAAGTGAATTTTTTTTTCTAGGTCACTTTAGGGTTACGTTAAAGCGCTATTACAGTCTGGTAGGGCTGAACGATTTATCGATTTTAAATCGAAATCGCGATCATGGAAATGACCATTCCGTGATCACCAAAGCGGCGGTTTTTCACGATTTCCTGTGGAGCTGCGCCCTCCCGATGTGCTGTAGTAAATGGCCAGCAGTGCCCTTCTCCCGCTGTGCACAGCTCTGTGTTATAATAGCAGCAGCTCATAATGCACGCAGCGACTCTCTTATCTCTCCTTATGCCTCCTCCTCCTACGTCATCAGCCAAGTGGCAAGCATGACCCAGCAGCAGACACATTAATTTGCTCCACCGATTGTTGATTCTGCGTCTCTGCAGACCACAGGGAGAGACAACAGCTATTTAGTTAAACCAGGCTAGTGTCTGGTTTGACTTTCCTCCCCCTTATTCAGCAGCTGCCCTGGCTAGCAAGGAGCAGAGAAGGAATCCCCTCCCTCCTTCCCCCTTCCAGAAGTCGTCACTGCCCGAAGTGCAGGAGGAGAGAGCACATGGATCAGCAAGAGGGGGTCAGGGGATTCAATTAACAAGGTGTGTGTGTCAGTGAGAGAGTGTGTGAGTTGCAGGATGTGTGTATCAGTGAGAGTGAGTGTGAGTTGCAGGATGTGTGTATCAGTGAGAGTGAGTGAGTGTGAGTTGCAGGATGTGTGTATCAGTGAGAGCTGGAGAAGTGTATGTATCAGCGAGTGTATCTGTGTAACCCCCCCCCCCCCCCCACAGCTTACCTTTACCCTACCAGTACCTACCCCACGCCTAACATTAACTGACTCCACCGCCACTGTGGCATGACTCATATCTCCTCCAACCCCCCCAATATGTGCCGCATGGAAAAACAAGGGGCAGGTGCCATGATATCCTCCCCCCCCCTTCTCTGCCAGTCCTCATTGACCCTCAACGTGGTTTAGTTTTGGCCCCCTGTTTATTTGATTTTGACACCCTGGTCTAGTGCATCTTCAGCTGGGCGAGCGGCAGGCCTATTAGTAGTATACGGCAGACCTATATTAGTAGTATAGGTACTACTAATAGCATAGGTACTACTCTTCAATACCTTATGCATTACCTCTGGCTTATTATGAGAGTAGAGACTGTTTTTAACACTATCATATACAGTGATTGTGTGAATGTATATGAGGCTTAAACTATAATGACTCATAAATCATAGCGCCAGGTTTACTCTGTTTGCTGTCACTCCTCCTCCTGACAGCTATACCCCCCCCCCCCCCCGGCACCTTTTTTATACAGAGGTAGTCGGGATGAGGCACATGCTGAAGCTTGATTTGAAGAAAATCGTGAATCAAATCGAAATCGCAATTTCTGACAGAAATCGTGCAATTCAATCTTTTCCTAAAATCGTTCAGGCCTACAGTCTGGCATAGTATTCAGCTAAAGCTCATTCACCCTACTCTTTATTGCCTATACAATTATCCTATTTGCTTTTGTCCCAAAGTACTGTCATTTTGTATAAAAATCACAAGTCTTCCCAGCACAGAATACAGAAGGGCTGGCAACTGCCATGACAATGGATGTATTATATCAAATTCATTCAGAAAAATAAACCCATTTCTACTACACTTTCTCACCTTTACCAACTGCAAATATCAAGCAAAACAATTGGGTAGCATTGCGGCAGTGAAGCATGTAACTGATAAGCTTCTGAGCAAAGTGAAACACAGTCTATTAAACCTTCTCAGTGACTATTTTGCAAATCCTCATCATTTTTCTAGCAGTTCTTATGGTGTGGGTAACATATTGGAGCAGAGAGAATATTATAGTTCCACTTCAATCTTTAATTTCCTCCATTGGTTTGCATGTTAGAAGAATTTTTGTTCTTCATTGTGATGATCTGATTACTCAGTTGCATCTGTACAAGTCACCTCTATAAATTAAAAAAACGAAACAAAAAAAAACAGGTCTTACAAGTCTTGGGTAGAGATCTGGTAACAAAGCTGCTAATCCCTACCTGCCTGGAACAGAATCTCAGAAACCTACCCAGTTATATCAAATTTTAACCATTGTAAAGCACTCTCCAAGTCTATAAACCACGACTATGCACACAATACAAAAACTGTACAGTAAATATCTGCATATTGTATGAATCCTGTCTTGTTTTTTTTTTTTTTTAACCAAAGGTTCTTTGGAATTAATATAAATTAAGACCTAGTGGTTGATTAACTTATCACAATTAACTTGGAATCCACAGTTTATAAGTAAAACTACTGACCAGCAGAAGGCCACGTGAATAGAAAACATTGGTCAAATACTGTATTTTGTCTGGCAAAAATAGACACTTTGCAGTATGGTACAATAAGTTAGTTTGTTTTTGCAAATAAAACGATGCATTAACTTTAGTGCAAACCCTTTTTCCAGAACCAAATGGAGAAAAACAGTGTCAAAATTACATTTTTAGGTGTCATGAGGCAAGGTTAAATTTACTGCGACTGGCCCCACAGCAGTTGTGGTTTCTTCAAAGAGGGCGGCGATGCTGCCAAAGTGGGCGGAGCACATTGGAAGTGACGCCCCGATGCTACAGGTACCCTAAGGGATCAAAGCTGAATATAAGCTCTGCGACCGGATCGCGTCTACGGTCAACTGCCAATACAGCACATGGGAGTTCCTTCTTGTTCAACCACTCCTATAAAATATGGCCATTTCCATCAAATGAAGCAGATATAAAAAGTTTTGTGAGATTTCCTTTGTATACTGTATCTCATTTAAAAAAAAGAAAGCCAAGAAAATCCTCCTGCGTTCATTCCACCGTTGTCATGAGATGTGAGAAATTTGACGGACTCGAGTTTTAATTTCTTGTCGACAGAGTGGACAGGTCTCCAACTGCAGAGCACACTCCATGCAGAGATCACTAGAGGGACAGAGAGAGAGAGGAATCTTATGATCTGCTACCCAAGAATTTACACTTCAGCAACTTAAAGCATTACTAAAGCCAAAGTAAAGCTGACCATACATTACTCGATTTACGGCATCGACATCCAGCCGATTCAATCATAATGATCAAAATCTGGCAGAGATCGGTGGTACAACATGGTCTTCCCAATCGATAGTTTGAAATGATTGTTCCTCCAGACCGTTTTGTTAGGTTTCGTGTGGCCATGACTACATATCATGACTATATATCCCTACTGCAGCTCCTTTGAGGCGATTGGCGATGCTTAATACAGTTCCCCAACCCTGTCCTCAAGGCCCACCAACAGTATGTTTTGCAGGAAACCACAAACATTCAATGGTGGAGTAATCAGTGTTGCAGCAGAGCTGATTAACTGCATACAGTCAAAAATGGCGCAGAGTAAAAAATGGCGCACCGTTCTGCCGATCATAAAACGCTATTTACCATTTTAATGTAAATACATTAAAAGGGTAAATAGCGTTTTATAAAACAGCGGACCTCTGCAGCTTTATACAAAACATGCAGTGTTGGTGGGCCTTGAGGACAGGGTTGGGAAACACTGCTTTAGTAAATCCAGATCAACAGGCCATTGTTAAATATCTGCCATAACTCGGGACTTAAATACAGGTCACTCAGCTGTCTGATTTTATTGCTGTATTCACACCCATGTTAGTATTTACTGTATATAGCGCTGACATCCTCCCTTGCACTTTACAGAGTATACAGTCCTATATCTCTATCTCTCTATATCTCGATATATCTATCACTCTATCTATCTATCTATATCTCTCAATCATAGTCTAGGGTCTTTTTCTTTTTTTTTTAGGGAGAAGCCAATTAACTTTCTGTATATTTTTGGGATGTGAAGGGAAACTGGAGTGCCCAGGGGAAACCAATGGGGGGGGGGGGGGGGGGGGGGGGGGGGAGGGACATACAAACTCCATGCAGATAGTGCCCTGACTGGGACTCGAAACAGGGACCTACCGCTGCAAGGCAAGAGAGCTACGCACTATGTGCTGCCCATGTTTTGCTGTCTGAACCATACACTACACTACTGTCTCCCTTCTGGTCAACATCTCTCTTTCCTCCAGGGTCTGTTTTTTTTTTTCCTCAGACTGTCCTAGGATAACATCAGTATGAGGCCATGGCTTACCTGTGCCCACAAGGCTTCAGTTCCGTGTCTGCTACCTCATCACAGCATAACGTACAGCAGTTTTCTCGGATGCTGACTTGTTTTAACAAAGCTAAGCGTCTGTGTCTAAATAAAACAGAATATAGTATTACTTTAAGTGCAATTAATGCATCCCCAACTATTTCCAGTACTTATACATAAGACATAAAAAAATAAAACGTATTTTATAAAGGCAGCAGAAACTAGTAAAAAGTTATGTATACATGGTAAATTACTTGCACAAAATGACAATAATTTTGGGTGGCTATTTATAAGTGACTCATACAGACAGATACGCTAATGGACAGAGGAGGTGGGAGGGTGAGCAAAAGGCAACTACAGCAGCTGAACATTTTTCAATTTTGGGGATTGCTATAGAAGTGGAAGTGTAGTTTAAAGTTCATCTTTAGGAAACACAAGCAAATTAACATGCTTTGAAGAAACAGAATACTGTCCTCACTAAAGGGAACCTGTGATGCGAGAGGGATATGGAGGCTGCCACATTTATTTACTCTTAAACAACGCAAATTGCCTGGCTGCCCTGCTGATCCTCTGCCTGTACAGATAGCCGTACATCAGGTGGCTTGACAGCTGATCGACCATCCGATTCAATTATTGTAAATGAATCTGTTGAAAATCTGTGCCGCCAAATGCATGCCCAACAGACAATGCGACCTATTTTGGGAAATTGGTTGCACAAGTTGATCGTGCATGCTGCAAGATGTTGGGGCGACTTGCTCGATATTGTGCGCAGTGGTAATGGCATGCAATTTCAGGACGATAGACGAACCCAATGAAACCCCCAGCGCTCTCCCCCCAATGTTAAGTGCCCCCTGGTGCCCAGTGCAAGTTATACATTACCTGTCCATGGCCTCCGCTTGTCCTCTGGGGGCACTCTGCTCTCCCTTACACACTATCCCCACGTGGTTGCCTAGTAAGGGCGCACGTATGACGTCATATGTTACACATGTGGCCACGTTACTAGGCAACCACGTGGCGCACAGAGCCAGGAGGCCGCGGACAGATAATGTGTATAACTGCACTGGGCACTGGGGGAGGGACATATAACATTAGGGGGATAGCGTCGGGGCAGTGAGGGGGTCGGACACGGCGGCACAAGGTCGATTCCGGATCAATTTCAGCAGGAAATGGATCGTGAATCAGCCTGTGGTGTATAGGCAGTCAACAGATCGCTCTCTAATCAGATTCGATTAGAGAGAGATTTGTCTCTTGTTTGAATCTGCCCATCATCGCAAGATGTATGGCTACCTTAATACTTTTAGCCTTAGAACTTAATGCAGTGATCCCCAACCCTGTCCTCAAGGCCCACCAACGGTGCATATTTTGTGGATATCCAGAGAGGTGGTTAATCAGCAATGCTAAAGCACTAATAATCTCACCTGTAAATGTTTGTGGTTTCCTGCAAAACCTGCACTGTTTGTGGGCCTTGAGGACAGTGTTGGGGAACTCTGCCTTAAAGTGTACCAGAGCTCAGTATAAGTAAAAAATATATATATATACATACCTAAGGCTTCCTCCAGCCCCATCCGGCTGCTCCCACGCCGCCGTCTTCCGATGTCTGCAGCGCCGGTACCGGCCACTACAATCTACCTATCGCTACATATCCGCCATCTACTTGCCGGCCACTACACTCTACCTATCGCTATGTGTCGGCCATCTACTTGCCAGTAAGAGCCAGTCTGACATAAGGAAAGTACACCCTCTACATATCTCTCCAGCAGCCACTGGAGATACGGACAGAGCGCACTTCTCCTGCGTAGACTGGAGCCGACTGACGGAAGTGCAGGACCCGGTACCGGCGCTGCAGACATTGGTGGACGGTGGCGTGGGAGCGATCCGAGCGGATGGGGCTGGAGGAAGCACCAGGTATGTATACATTTTACTTATGCTCTGAGTACCTTTAAGCAAGCATGCAGCAGCTTAGGTGTGTGATTCAGACACTAGTGATGCCAGAAAGATAAGCAGGACAGCCAGGAAACTGGTATTCTTTAAAAGAAAATAAATATGGCAGCCTCCATATCCCTCATTTCAGGTTGCCTTTCTCATGGTCCCTGGTCATCCTTTCTTTAATCTACACCCTTCTTCCCCACATGGAAAATGGTAAGAGGGTGGTGGCCAAGTCAATCAAAAGCAGTTGAGTTTACCTTTCCATGACTTCCATTACCAGAAGAAACAGGACACAGAGACCTTCCTAGTGAAGGCAATACCTCTTCATCAATGGAAGCCCTACTGAATACTAACACTCATGGTTTTTCCCTATAAGTGTATTTTTGTTGAATATTTCCAGACTTTTGCAGGAAGCTATTTACACAAAGAATAGATTTAAAGAACTGGAGTGACTGTTCTGGAGGCTTCCAGTCTGGGGATCTGGAAATAGCAAGCCGATGCTTAACCCAAAGTGCCCCGGGACTGGATTGCTTGCAAGAATGTGAACATCACTTCATATATTCCATGTTTTTAGTGAATAACAGACAAAGCGCAAAGCTGGGCACCAAGTGTAAATCTGAGACGTTTATAAAGCTCCTACCTTGGCAAAATGACCTTCTCTTCTGGAGCCAGGACAGCATACTCATTAAAAGTGCTAAATTTGTTTGCAGGAGGATACTTAAAGGGCTTGGCTCCAAAATTAAACTCACACTGCTGGTAAGACATGAAACTCGCTGCAGCAAAAAATCCAGACCTAGAGAGAAAAGCAGCTCTGTGTTAGTGGAGAAACATCCCACCCAATAAAAACAAGTTCTAAAAACATCCGACACTTACGTTGCAGAAGAAAAAACTTGCTTCTCAGGGGGAAGCTGGTTTCCATTT
The DNA here is from genome assembly GCF_040937935.1 of Hyperolius riggenbachi. Lineage (NCBI taxonomy): Eukaryota > Metazoa > Chordata > Amphibia > Anura > Hyperoliidae > Hyperolius > Hyperolius riggenbachi. The sequence continues at coordinate 42,249,135 of NC_090656.1, forward strand.
AAGGAGAAAATCATCAACTTTTTGTGTAGATCCAACAAAAAGCCAACAGTATCACCTGAAACAAGGAAAGAGTTAAATCCAGGTACTAAGACTCATTTATATATTATTATTTATATAGCGCCGACATAATCCATAGTGCTGTACAGAGTAAGTTGTCTTGTCATTTAACTTGCCTTCAGAGCAGCTCACAATCTAATACCTACCATAGTCATATGCAGGGCCACCTACAGGGCATCACAGGGATGACTGGAGCATGGGGCCAGAGTGTGTCTGGGGGCCAGCGAACAGTGTCTCGCAGACGGGCTCCATCCGTTAGAAAAAAACACTGCCACCACAACCACTAGAAAATGGTCACCGGACAATATTCATTACTGGCCCCAGGAACATGGCCACTGCCACTATAAAGAATTGTGTTTCTTTCATCATTTATGACAGCTAGCTCAGCTTAGCATCAGGTTGCTATCCTCAGTAAGCTCTTAATACAATCATTAAATGCACAAGTCATTCATTGCTCATCTAGTCAATTAATGAGGGTGATCTATTATAATTTTTCTATTTATATATTTATTGAATCATGCACTTTATTTTATGCATTAAAGTTATTTATTTACGGTTGGCTGTTTATTTACGTGGGCAGAAGGGTGATGTATTGAATCCCTGGGGCTCAAGAGTTACTGCTGTCCACTGCAATCTAGATATCACTACCTGCTGGCAATTTCAATCTACTCACCGGCCACTACAATCTACCTATCGCTACGTGTCGGCCATCTACTTGCCAGCCACTACAATCTTCCTATCGCTACTTGCCAGCCTCTACAATCTACCTATCGCTACGTGTCAGCCATCTACTTGCCGGCCACTACAATCTACCTATTGCTACGTGTCAGCCATCTACTTGCCAGCCACTACAATTTTCCTATCGCTACATGTCAGCCATCTACTTGCCGGCCACTACAATCTACCTATCGAAAGGCGATGAGAAAAACACAAACAGGTCCGGGAGCCCACTCTGGTGCAATATCATTAGTAGATATGGATATGGTGAAAACAATAGAGTATATACTCACAAGTGTGGGTTGCAGCCAAGGCAACCACTTGTATTCGCAGGTGGAGAAGTACCGTCTCCACTCGGCCTTTTGCTCCCCAGCTGGTCGCTGCTCCTGGTAAAAGTGATATTTTTGTCGGAAAAACTCGACTAGATCACCCTCAATATAAAATATATATGAGGGAAAGCAACTACATTTGAATTGGGTAGGAGGCGCCCGGTCTAGGAAGCATCATAGTATGAGATAACACTGTAATGGATAGTTCCTCCAATCACTATAAAGTATGGAATAATAAAATTGTCCTACCCCATAGGTGTTTGGCAGAATATAAAAGCACGTGGGAGTACACGATTAGGCTTTCGAATTTTTATTATTGTAAATGGTGCACTTCGACAACGCGTTTCTCGGCTCTCAGCTGCTTCCTCAGGTCAATACAAGTGCCTTTAGAGATAAATGGCAGCTCTCAGATAACATTACCGCAGAGTATATCTAAAATTTCTATATTTCTATACATCATAATACATTTCAAATATAAAACAGATCTATCAAGATTATAAAAGTAATAAAATAAATTATACACATCAATACATCCATCCATAAATAAATAAATAGGTCATTAATATGAATAAATATATACATATCCAGGATCAAACATATGAGTTTCAGAGGGGCAGTCTTACAAAACTCTAACAGTATTGCGCACACACAAATGTACATGCACTTTTGTTTCCAAATAGAATAAGATAAAAATAATAACAAACATACCGCATATACGCATGCCTACATTCCATGTACAACTACGTATATACGCATCACTATATATGTATATAAATGCATATACATACACATACACTTTTCCTCTACTATGAGCTGTAACATCATTGATTTCATATGGACAAGGTACTCTAATAATAGTGATCTTAGGCTGATAGTGAGGTAGAAAAGGTGGGAATTTGATAGAATGTGTAAGGAGGAGGGGGGGGGGGGGGAGAGAGGATATAGCTCCCTTTAAGAATACAGCGTCTGATGGGCTTATATCACTGTGGGATAGGTGCGATGGAGCAGATAGGACCAGTGTGAAATCACTGGTCCTATTGTAGTCTGCATATTGCATAGCTTAACTGCACAGTTGGATCCAGAACCGATACTAGAAAGGGCAGCACACTGTGCCGGAAACCACGGTGCCTATGCTGTCCGCTACTCCAAACAGATCAAAAAAGCTTCACATCCTCTATAACCAACACTACATTTATGATCTAGAGTGCAGTTGACTGCTCTAGTGACTTTATCATATATTTGATCACATGCCCTTGTGGACTTCAATATGTAGACAGAACAACCCAATCCCTTAGATCACGATGGGGACAACACAAATGGAACATCCAGAAAGGTTTCCTAAAACACGGTCTCTCACGACACTATAGGTACTTTCACAATCAGTCCATAGACGGAACGACAGTCTGTCCAATTGAATAAATCGGGGAAAATACCCCAAACAGACATAGTGTATTGAAGGCGAGAGAGATGTATTGGATATTCCAGCTGAACACTTTGCAACCAGAAGGTTTAAACATATGTCTAGAACATAATCTGTGATACACGGACATATACTAAGAACCAGAATTCTATTTGGAAACAAAAGTGCATGTACATTTGTGTGTGCGCAATACTGTTAGAGTTTTGTAAGACTTCCCCTCTGAAACTCATATGTTTGATCCTGGATATGTATATATTTATTCATATTAATGACCTATTTATTTATTTATGGATGGATGTATTGATGTGTATAATTTATTTTATTACTTTTATAATCTTGATAGATCTGTTTTATATTTGAAATGTATTATGATGTATAGAAATATAGAAATTTTAGATATACTCTGCGGTAATGTTATCTGAGAGCTGCCATTTATCTCTAAAGGCACTTGTATTGACCTAAGGAAGCGGCTGAGAGCCGAGAAACGCGTTGTCGAAGTGCACCATTTACAATAATAAAAATTCGAAAGCCTAATCGTGTACTCCCACGTGCTTTTATATTCTGCCAAACACCTATGGGGTAGGACAATTTTATTATTCCATACTTTATAGTGATTGGAGGAACTATCCATTACAGTGTTATCTCATACTATGATGCTTCCTAGACCGGGCGCCTCCTACCCAATTCAAATGTAATCTACCTATCGCTACGTGTCGGCCATCTACTTGCCGGCCACTGCAATCTTCATATCGCTACATGTCGGCCATCTACTTGCCGGCCACTACAATCTTCCTATCGCTACGTGTCGGCCATCTACTTGCCGGCCACTACAATCTTCCTATCGCCACGTGTCGGCCATCTACTTGCCGGCCACTACAATCTACCTATCGCTATGTGTCGGCCACTACAATCTTACTATCGCCACGTGTCGGCCATCTACTTGCCAGCCACTACAATCTTCCTATCGCTATGTGTCGGCCATCTACTTGCCGGTCACTACAATTTTCCTATCGCCACATGTTGGCCACTACAATCTTCCTATCGCTACGTGTCGGCCATCTACTTGCCAGCCACTACAATCTTCCTATCGCTACGTGTTGGCCATCTACTTGCCGGCCACTACAATCTACCTATCGCTACGTGTCGGCCATCTACTTGCCAGCCACTACAATCTTCCTATCGCTACGTGCCGTCCATGTACTTGCCAGCCTCTACAATCTACCTATCGCTACGTGTCGGCCATCTACTTGCCAGCCACTACAATCTTCCTATCGCTACGTGCCGTCCATGTACTTGCCAGCCTCTACAATCTACCTATCGCTTCGTGTCCGCCATCTACTTGCCGGCCACTACAATCTACCTATCGCTACGTGCCGTACATCTACTTGCCGGTCACTACAATCTACCTATCGCTACGTGTCAGCCACTACTACCCGAATCTGATTAGAGAGAGATCTGTTGGCTGCCCATACACCACAGGCCGATTCCCCATAAATTTTGTGCTGAAATCGATCTGGATTCTGCCTTGTAACGCCGCATCCGGCCACCTCACCACTCCGCTTTCCCCTTAATGTTAAGGGTGCCCTGTGCATGTTATACATTACCTGTGCGCGACCTCCACTTGTCCCCGCTGGCTCCGGGCGCCCTCTATTCTTCATACACGTACGCCACGTGGTTGCCTAGCAATGTGGGCGCGTATATGACGTCTGACGTTATACGCGTGCCATTACTAGGAAACCACGTGGGGCGCGCGTGTATGAAGAGCAGAATGCACCTAAAGCCAGTGGGGACAAGCGGAGGTCGCGGACAGGTAATGTATACCATGCACGGGGCACACTTAACATTAGGGGGGACAGCAACTGGGGTTTCTTGTTCATCCCAAAATTGTACGCCGTTACCGCCACGCACCCGATCAAGCAAGTCGGCCCAACATCTCTGTTGGCCCCTATACTACATAGATTTGGTAAATCTGTACAACCAAGATTTTATGGTGTGTGTGTTGAGTCGAAGGGTTGAAAAAGGAGTGCCAAGCTTCTAATCATCTGTACATATTCCAGACCATCTCTCTGATTAAGTTTAATTTAAAACTATCAAAAAAAACTTTAAGAACCCTGTAGTTTAATTAGTTTTGAATGTCCCAAAGCCATAATTCTATCCACACTCATCTCCTACCTACTGGAGCGACCACTTCTGCCTGCTTGTTGGCCACAGGATTACACTTTCACAGTCTTGCAGTGACTGTTAAGTGGGAGGCTTAATGGTGGAGCTGTGGTTGCGGGGGGGGCGAGATATGACAACACTGTGTCCCCCAGGCCACTGTAAGTACAGATGAAGCAGAATCACAGTAACTGCTGTTATGCTGGATTAGTTCCAGCAACATTTGCAGGAAGATACAATTGACTGAAGAGCGGCAAAGGTACACCAATATGTTCATGTGATTTTACATATAGGTACAGCATGCTTTTCTGCTGCCTGGTTCCTGCATATGATCGTTAGGCTGTGCAAACAGCAGAGGTACTGAGCACACAGGCAGAGCTATGCCAAGGCATACATGAAAGTATATGGACTGAGAAGCCAATGTTGTAGAGTTTCCCCCCAATGGACCCGAGCTGCAGAGCTTTCCACTGGCTGATATCGCTGTCAGTCACAGTGACGTTACCAGAATTGGGCCAGCGGAAAGCCGTGCAGCTCAGGTCCTTCTCCAAATGGCACGTCAGCCGTTGCCACGGCAATGCATCTGTACAAGAGAGGAAGAGGGTGGAATGAGTTTCCTGTAACTCGCCACCTTCTGGTATACAGGCACTGGACATGGACACAGGCAATGTACAAATCTATTATTAAAACAAAAAAACAAAACAAAAAAAAAGCATTGGGAAAATGTTACACTGAGGCGCCTTTTATACTTGCAGGTGAAACCTGTGTTCCGTTATCCTATTCTACTAAAAGCAATGGAAGTCTGGCGATTTTCACACTTATTGTGGTTCATTGCAGTGCATTGGAAGTATCCGACGCAAGGGCTGCAGTGCGTAACGGCAAGCATCGCACTTAACACACACAGCTTGGGGTAATGCAAGTTTATGGATAATGCACATAGCGTGAACAGAGCACATTATGTCCCGACGCCCATGTGCATACCAATGGGAATCCTAGTGACACACTTCCTGCCCGGCAGGGAGTCCGTCACTGAATGGAGGCGGCGCTGTGCATGTGACCCTGTTGGCGCACTCTTCCGCGGGGTCATATGATTGACATTGTTTGCATTGTGACACAGCAGGAGCGTCACAACACATAAAATAAGTGTGAAACCATTCACGGCATGGCTGCAACAAGTGTGAACCCAGCGTAAAGGCTTAGCCAGAATTTAACATAACTTCAGGGACCACCAGGGCAGGCTGCAGCCACCCTAGTCTGCACCCAAGCACACTGATTTCCCCCCCTCCTGCCCCCTGATCGCCCACAGCACCCCTTAGACCCCCCCTGCCCACCCCCCAGACCACTGTTTGCACCCAGTCACCCCCCTAATCACCCATCAATCACTCCCTGTCACTATCTGTCAACGCTATTTTTTTTTAATCCCCCCCCCCCCCTGCCCACTGCCCCCTCCTGATCACCCCCCCACCCTTCAGATTCTCCCCAGACCCCCCCCCCCAGAGTACTGTATGCATCTACCCCCCCCCCCTGATCACCTGTCAATCACCCCCTGTCACTGCCACCCATCAATCAGCCCCTAACCTGCCCCTTGCGGGCAATCTGATCACCCACCCACACCAATAGATCGCCCGCAGGTCCGACATCAGATCACCTCCCAAGTGCAGTGTTTACATCTCTTCTCTCCTCTAAACACCCACTAATTACCCATCAATCACCCCCTATCACCACCTGTCACTGTTACCCATCAGATTAGACCCTAATCTGCCCCTTGCGGGCACCCAATCACCCGCCCACACGCTCAGATTGCCCTCAGTCCCCCCCTTATCAATTTGCCAGTGCAATATTTACATCTGTTATTCCCTGTAATAACCCACTGATCACCTGTCAATCACCCATCAATCACCCCCTGTCGCTGCCACCCATCAATCACCCCCTGTCACTGCCACCCATCAATCAGCCCCTGTCACTGCCACCCCCAATCACCCCCTATCACCACCTGTCACTGTTACCCATCAGATTAGACCCTAATCTGCCCCTAGGGCACCCAATCACCCGCCCACACCTCAGAACGCTCTCAGAGCCCAGCCCTGATCACCTCGCCAGTGCATTGCTTGCATCTATTTCCCCCTTCTAATCACACCTTGAGACACCCATCAATCACCTCCTGTCACCCCCTAGCACACCTACCCATCAGATCAGGCCCTAATTTGCCCCGTGTGGGCTCCTGATCACTCGGCCAAACCCTCAGATCCCCCTCAGACCCCCTTCCGATCACCTCCCCAGTGCATTGATTGCATCTATTTTCCCCTCTAACCGCCCCCTGAGACACCCATCAATCACCTCCTGTCACCCCCTAGCACTCCTATCCATCAGATCAGGCCCAATACATCCTGTCATCTAAGAGGCCACCCTGCTTATGACCGGTTCCACAAAATTTGCCCCCTCATAGACCACCTGTCATCAAAATTTGCATATGCTTATACCCCTGAACAATCATTTTGAGAAATTTGGTTTCCAGACTACTCACAGTTTTGGGCCCGTAAAATGCCAGGGCAGTATAGCAACCCCACAAGTGACCTCATTTTAGAAAGAAGACACCCCAAGGTATTCTGTTAGGTGTATGATGAGTTCATAGAAGATTTTATTTTTTGTCAAAAGTTAGCGGAAATTGGATTTTTATTGTTTTTTTCACAAAGTGTCATTTTTCACTAACTTGTGACAAAAAATAAAATCTTCTATGAACTCACCATACCCCAACGGAATACCTTGGGGTGTCTTCTTTCTAAAATGGGATCACTTGTAGGGTTCCTATACTGCCCTGGCATTTTAGGGGCCCTAAACCGTGAGGAGTAGTCTAGAAAACAAATGCCTCAAAATGACCTGTGAATAGGACGTTGGGCCCCTTAGCGCACCTAGGCTGCAAAAAAGTGTCACATGTGGTATCGCCATACTCAGGAGAAGTAGTATAATGTGTTTTGTGGTGTATTTTTACACATACCCATGCTGGGTGGGAAAAATCTCTCTGTAAATGGACAATTGTGTGTAAAAAAAATCAAAAATGTGTCATTTACAGAGATATTTCTCCCACCCAGCATGGTTATATGTAAAAATACACCACAAAACACATTATACTACTTCTTCTGAGTACGGCGATACCACATGTGTGACACTTTTTTGCAGCCTAACTGTGCTAAGGGGCCCAAAGTCCAATGAGTGCAAAAAAGTGCCACACATGGTACCGCCGTACTCAGAAGTAGTATAATGTGTTTTGGGGTGTATTTTTCCACATACCCATGCTGAGTGGGAGAAATATCTCTATAAATAGACAATTGTGTGTAAAAAAAAATTAAAAAATTGTCATTTATGGAGATATTTCTCCCACCCAGCATGGGTATGTGTAAAAATACACCCCAAAACACATTATACTACTTCTCCTGAGTACGGCAATACCACATGTGTGGCACTTTTTTGCAGGGGCTTTACAGGGGTGCTTACAATTAGGCACCCCCCAAAATGCCAGGACAGTGGCAAATTACCCCATTTTGGAAAGTAGACACTTCAAGGTATTCAGAGAGGAGCATAGTGAGTCCGTGGCAGATTTCATTTTTTTTTTGTCGCAAGTTAGAAGAAATGGAAACTTTTTTTTTTTTTGTCACAAAGTGTCATTTTCCGCTAACTTGTGACAAAAAATAAAATCTTCTATGAACTCACCATGCCTCTCACTGAATACTTTGGGATGTCTTCTTTCCAAAATGGGGTCATTTGGGGGGTATTTGTACTATCCTGGAATTTTAGCCCCTCATGAAACCTGACAGGTGCTCAGAAAGTCAGATATGCTTGAAAATGGGAAAATTCACTTTTGGCACCATAGTTTGTAAACGCTATAACTTTTACCCAAACCAATAAATATACACTGAATGGGTTTTTTTTTTAATCAAAGACATGTAGCAGAATAACTTTCGCGCTCAAATGTATAGGAAATTTTAATTTATTTGAAAAATGTCAGCACAGAAAGTTAAAAAAGTCATTTTTTTGACAAAATTCATGTCTTTTTTGATGAATATAATAAAAAGTAAAACTCGCAGCGGCAATCAAATAGCACCGAAAGAAAGCTGTATTAACCACCCTGGCGTTCTATTAAGATCGCCAGGGAGGCTGCGGGAGGGTTTTTTTTTAATAAAAAAAAAACTATTTCATGCAGCCAACTGAAAGTTGGCTGCATGAAAGCCCACTTTCGCGCTCCGGAGGCGATCTTTTTCTGATCGCCTCTGGCGGCCAGAAATAACACGGAAGGCCGCAATGAGCGGCCTTCCGTGTTTCGCTTACCTCGTTGCCATGGCGACGAGCGGAGTGACGTCATGGACGCAGCCGACGTCCTGACGTCAGCCGCCTCCGATCCAGCCCTTAGCGCTGTCCGGAACTTTTTGTTCCGGCTACGCTGGGCTCAGGCGGCTGGGGGGACCCTCGTTCGCCGCTGCATGCGGCGGATCGCCGCACTGCAGCGGCGATCAGGCAGCACACGCGGCTGGCAAAGTGCCGGCTGCGTGTGCTGCTTTTTATTTGAGCCAAATCGGCCCAGCAGGGCCTGAGCGGCAGGCTCCGGCGGTACTGGACGAGCTGACCGCTCAGCTGGTTAAGGTGCCCATACACTCGTCAGATTGGCAGCAGATAGATAAGAAATGCATCTGATGATCTATCTGATGCGTTTTTAGAACATTTTTTACCAGGATAGAATTCCAATAGATTTCAGTTTGAAATCTATTGAAATTCGATCTGATGGCATTTTTTTGCCATCAGATTTCCATTAAGGCCAATGCAAACTGATAAGCAATCTCATCAGATCGACCTAAATTTTCCATCCTGCCTGGTCGATGGAAATCCATCGAAATCGGCCATCGATCGGTCGATTGGCCAAAGGATTTGCAAACGATCAATCGATCGGGATCTATCGGTCGGCCAGAAAATCGGCTGAGTGTATGGGCCCCTTAAGTGACAAGAAAAGGAGGTAAAATTCATTTAGGTGGTAGGTTGTATGAGCGAGCAATAAACCGTGAAAGCTGCAGTGGTCTGAATGGAGAAAAAGGCTCTGGTCCTCAAGTGGTTAAGCATGAATATACAGGTCACATTTCCCACAGCACTTCACAGAATGTATTTAATTCACTAGCTGTCCCTCCAAGCAGCTAATAGTCCATATAACAGTCTAGGGTCAATCCAGCTAGTATGTCTTTGGGACACAGGAGGAGAGTGCAGTACTTGGAAGAAACCCAGAGTACCCTGAGAGAACTTACAAACACTGTGCATATAGTGACCTTCCCAGGAAGAAAACCTGGGATTCTGGAGGTCTATCTACGAAATCTGGGGAACAGTAAGGGCTCAGACACACTAGAAGTGCTTTTCTGAGTGCTTTTTAAAAACCACTCCCATTCACTTTCATTAAAATTGTGGGGGGGGGGGGGGGGGGGGGGGGGGTGGGGGGGGGGGGGGGGGGGGGGGGGGGGGGGGGGGGGGAAATCGCCACAATCGCATATGCACAAAAACGTATGCGATTTTTTCCGATTTTAATGAAAGTGAATGGGAGCGATTTTTAAAGCTCTTAGAAAGCACTAATCAACTGCAAGCTCTCAGAAAAGCAGCGAAAACCTAGACTAGATCTAAAAAGTGTCTGGTATTGGGAGGTAAAAGTTTGCAATCCTTGCCTGGGTCATATCAGGACACATTGAGGACTGCCGAAAAGTTAACCACCCTGGCGTTCTATTGAGATCGCCAGGGCGGCTGCGGGAGGGTTTTTTTTTAATTAAGAAAACTATTTCATGCAGCCAACTGAAAGTTGGCTGCATGAAAGCCCACTAGAGGGCGCTCCGGAGGCGTTCTTCCGATCGCCTCCGGCAAGCAGAAGTAACAAGGAAGGCTGCAATGAGCAGCCTTCCTTGTTTGGCTTTCCTCGTCGCCCATGGACGTCAGCCGACGTCCTGACGTCAGCCGCCTCCGATCCAGCCCTTAGCGCTGGCCAGAACTGTTTGTTCCGGCTGCGCAGGGCTCGGGCGGCTGGGGGGACCCTCTTTTGCCGCTGCTCGCGGCGGATCGCCGCAGAGCGGCGGCGATCAGGCAGCACACGCGGCTGGCAAAGTGCCGGCTGCGTGTGCTGCTTTTTATTTCATCAAAATCGGCCCAGCAGGGCCTGAGCGGCACCATCTGGCGGTAATGGACGAGCTGAGCTCGTCCATACCGCTAAAGTGGTTTTAATTAGAAGCTGTTCTGTGGCAGTTAATAGGTAAGTAGCATGCAGTATTCACCATGGGGAAAAAAAATTAAATTGTCTGTTCTGATGTAACAAACATAAGTTGTTGCTGTATATGACATCACCATTTATAGCCCACTAACGTTTCAGCAATCTCACTGTGATCTGATATGACCCAAACCATTACCATCGAATACCAGACAAGCATTTAAAAGTCCAGTCTTGCTGGTCCTCTTGTTGCTCGCCCTCCTGATGTGGGGGTGTGGTGTATAGGACATAGCTCCTACCTTCTTTCCAGCAGGGATGTTGGTGAGGTTTACTCTTGGCATTGTACCAGATCAGCTGCCTGCAGCCATCATACGCACAGGAATACTCGTCATCCCCGATGCCGTAGCCTTCCTATACACACACGACAACACAAGTCTCAGCAGTAATATGCAGCATATGGTAATGATATGGTTTACACACACAGAACAGAAGACACAGTATATGCATCATATGATTGCACCATGCTATATACACACACACACACACCCACACACACCACACACACACACACACACACACACACACACACACACACACACACACACACATCTTTCATGATCATTGAGGGTTACAATTTCCCATGGTGCCAAGCAGCTTCTACTGTCCAATGGAGAGGGGAGGGGGATGAACGAGAAGGAGGCATGTTGCTGGCGAGGAAACAGGCAGCAACTCCTGTACAGGCAAGAGACTGTCTCCAAACTGATCAAGAATGATTGCTTCAGGTAACAAAAGTCTATCAAGAGCTTAGGCTTTCGGGGCCCTATTTATAATTGTGGACCACGCTGCTTATTAGAGAATAATGCCTCTATTTCTTTATAAGATGGAGGGATTCTAGGATGGGTGTAGCGCCCCCTAGAGAAAATGAGGGAGACCAGGAGCCCAATGGTGCAGTAACGTTAGGTATTGGAACAAAGTGTGATAGATGATATACCCACAAAGGTATGGTAGGTTGCAATCCTTGCAGCTACTGTATGCGCCTGCGGGAGAAATAACCGCCCCCACTCTGTTGTGCAGGTGAAGCTGGATGCTGGGTGGTCGCACTCCTCTGAAACTTTATAGTTCAAGACTGCAAAGTTGTACACTTCCTCTGGAGGTCTAGGACTATACAATTAACCATGGTGGAGGAGTCCTGATATATCTAAAGCTGTATGCTATATATGCCCACAATTAGTAAGAAGAGGCAGTCGGTTTACCGCTCTAGATGAAGACACCGCCATATTGGAAAAATATTTTTTTTCAATACAAACAGGTATGACAACGCATTTCATGGGTACTAGCCCGCTTCCTTGGGTCAAGTCAAAGAGTTGTGCCTGATTCGGTAGTAGCAGTGAGCATGAGCGCCTCTGATATCAGAGCACCTATCAAAGGCGCTCATGCTCACTGCTACTACCGAATGAGGGACAACTCTTTGAATTGACCTGAGGAAACAGGCTAGTACCAGTGAAACGCGTTGTCATACCGGTTTTGTGTTGAAAAAAAATGTTTTTCCAATATGCTGGTGTCTTATCATGTGGAGAGGTAAGCAGAGGGATTCTTACCTATTGTGGGCATAGACAGCATAAAGCTCTATTTCTTTATCTTTGTCACATTTAATCGGCTGAAAAGATTTCCTCTTTAGCATCACCAACACTTTCCTGTGGTCACAATGGGCAGTTATTTAGCTGCATTTTACTGGTAATTTCCCATATTTGTAAACTGAAAGTCAGAGCTGTTCACTTACTATATAGAGGCTCATGCGGACAGACACTCTCATACTGGCGATCCCTGATCACTACAATATAGAGACTCCTGCGGACAGACACTCTCATACTAGAGATTTCTGATCACTACTATATAGAGGCTAAGGCAGACAGACACTGGCGATACCTGATCACTATTATATAGAGGCTCCTGCGGACAGACACTCTCATGCTGGCGATCCCTGATCACTACTATATAGAGGCTAAGGCAGACAGACACTGGCGATCCCTGATCACTACAATATAGAGACTCCTGCGGACAGACACTCTCATACTAGAGATTCCTGATCACTACTGTATAGAGGCTAAGGCAGACAGACACTGGCGATACCTGATCACTATTATATAGAGGCTTCCTGCGGACAGACCACTCTCATGCTGGCGATCCCTGATCACTACTATATAGAGGCTAAGGCAGACAGACACTGGCGATCCCTGATCACTACTATATAGAGGCTCCTGCGGACAGACACTCTCATACTAGAAATTCCTGATCACTACTATATAGAGGCTCCTGCGGACAGACAATCTCATGCTGGCAATACCTGATCACTACTATATAGAGGCTCATGTGGACAGACACTCTCATACTAGAGATTCCTGATCACTACTATATAGAGGCTCCTGCGGACAGACACTCTCATGCTGGCGATCCCTGATCACTACTATATAGAGGCTCCTGCGGACAGACACTCTCATGCTGGCGATACCTGATCACTACTATATAGAGGCTCATGCGGACAGACACTCTCATACTAGAGATTCCTGATCACTACTATATAGAGGCTCCTGCGGACAGACAATCTCATGCTGGCAATACCTGATCACTACTATATAGAGGCTCATGTGGACAGACACTCTCATACTAGAGATTCCTGATCACTACTATATAGAGGCTCATGTGGACAGACACTCTCATACTAGAGATTCCTGATCACTACTATATAGAGGCTCCTGCGGACAGACACTCTCATGCTGGCGATACCTGATCACTACTATATACTATATAGAGGCTCATGTGGACAGACACTCTCATACTAGAGATTCCTGATCACTACTCTATTGGAACTTTATGCCCCTCCACGCACCCTCCGCTCTGCCAACAAGATGAAGCTGGTTATTCCCAGGATACACTTAACATTTGGTGCTCGGGCCTTTTCCTATGCAGCCCCTACTCTATGGAACTCACTTCCACAATCAGTACGAGAGGCTCCTTCTCTGGACAGCTTTAAAAAAAGGCTAAAAACTCACCTCTTTTCCCTAGCCTTTGAGACTGCATAATGCAGGGTCACAGCGCTTTGAGTCCCCAGGGAGAAAAGCGCTATATAAATATTATTGTTATTGTTACTATATAGAGGCTCATGTGGACAGACACTATTACTAGAGATTCCTGATCACTACTATATAGAGGCTCATGTGGACAGACACTCTCATACTAGAGATTCCTGATCACTACTATATAGAGGCTCATGTGGACAGACACTCTCATACTAGAGATTCCTGATCACTACTATATAGAGGCTCCTGCGGACAGACACTCTCATGCTGGCGATACCTGATCACTACTATATACTATATAGAGACTCCTGCGGACAGACACTCTCATGCTGGCGATACCTGATCACTACTATATAGAGGCTCATGTGGACAGACACTCATGCTGGCGATCCCTGATCACTACTATATAGAGGCTCCTGCGGACAGACACTCTCATGCTGGCGATACCTGATCACTACTATATAGAGGCTCATGTGGACAGACACTCATGCTGCCGATCCTTGTTCACTGGGAAAAGGTGCCCTTCCAATAAGAGAGATCTGAAGCAGTTTGCAAATGAAGATTTCCCGGTAAAGAGGTGTAACAAGCACATTGACAGTTATAGGAAGCCACTGATTTCAGTTATTTATTCCAAAGGGTGTGCAACCAAATATTAAGTTAAAGGGAACCAGAGAAAAAAAAAAAAAAAAAAAGCTTTTATTACATACCTGGGGCTTCTTCCAGCCCCATAAGCCTGGATCGCTCCCACGCCGCCGTCCTCCACTGCCTGGATCGGCGGTATCGGTCCCGTCACTTCCGGCGGACGCGGCCAATTGTCCGCATCACAGGGGCTCCCTCCATACCCGTACACATGCGGCTGCGCAGTAAGCAGCCTCACGCGTACGTATATGGAGGGAGCCCCGTGTGATGCGGACAATTGGCAGCGTCTGCCGGCCGACTTGCGGCCATGACGGGACCCGGTACCGGCGGATCCAGGCAGCAAAGGACGGCGGCGTGGGAGCGATCTGTGCGTATGGGGCTGGAGGAAGCCCCAGGTATGTATAGAATCTTTTTCCTTGGGCCTCTGGTTCCCTTTAAGGGTGCCAATAATTTTGTCCAGCCCATTTTTGGAGTTTTGTGTGACATGATGTCCAATTTACTTTTTTTCCTCCTTGTTTTGTTTTGTTCCAAGGTGTGCTTTAAGCAGCACTACTGTATGGATCTCTTTTCATTTAGTTTTAAGTAGCCAATCTTTCTTCATTGCCCAATCATATCAGGTGTGCTGGACAACAGAAAGAAGAGTGTTTACAGAGATTGCAATAACTTTAGAGAACTGTCTCCCATTCGTACAGTTTGTCAGCGACTCCCCACATCTCAACAAGGACACGTTGCTTGAACATTGTGAGTGCAACCAAACTATGCAGTGTCTATTTTCGTACATCTATGTTTGAGTCATTAGTGTGGAATAGGCACAGGCTCACCTTCCCCACTCGTCCTATAACATTTTTTTAATACTTACGTGATTGAGGAATTTGCTGTCTTTTGTGGCCCAGCCGATCTGCATTACGCCAGAGGTAATGACTGTTACTTCATAGTACCACACGCCAGAGTCTACGCAGAAGGTGCAGCGCACACTCTCAAATGATGAGGCGTCACAGCGAGCCTGCCACACAAGATGGAAAACACACACAGTTACACACAATCTCTACTGCAGTACAAGTGTCCCTTTCAGCTACACAAATTGCTGTCCACAAATACCCAGCCACACAGTATTGCTTTCCACGTGGCCAGACAAACTCAGTAGATTACCATCAATTTTTTTTTTATTTAGACTGTGAAATTGTGATGGACAAATTGCTTTAGGAGTGTCCTCTCTCCCCTCGTGAGGCACAGATCCAGGGGTGTAGCAATAGTCATAGCAGCTGCTATGGGATCCTGGAGCATAGGGGGGCCCATGTGGTAATTAATGTATTCACCATCATGGCTCAACGCCTGCTAAGAGCGCCAGTCAATGCTAGCACTTTAAAACACTTCCAATGTAAATGGGCCTTTGAACAGTTTTGACTATTTGGCTGGGCACTTCTACTTATACCTCATATATCTGCTAACTAACGGCTTTCACAAGTGAATCCAAAGCACAGTTTAGGTCTATACAAATCATACAGGAATTTTTAACTTTTAACACTAGATGGGCATATAGTGCTAGTATATAGTAAGCGGCACCCTGGCCATGTAGTCGGCGGTGCCCTGGGCATATAGTAGGCAGGACCCTGGCCAAGCAGACAGGGGTGCCCTGGCCATGTGGTTGGCAGTGCCCTGGGCATATAGTAGGCATGACCCTGGCCAAGCAGACAGGGGTGCCCTGGCCATGTGGTTGGCAGTGCCCTGGGCATATAGTAGGCATGACCCTGGCCAAGCAGACAGTGGTGCCCTGGCCATGCAGTCGGCGGTGCCCTGGGCATATAGTAGGCATGACCCTGGCCAAGCAGACAGCAGTGCCTTGGCCAAGCAGTCAGCAGACCTCAGAATGCAATATTTGCCATAACCTTGCTAAGTTCTATTAATATGACAATAAAATGTAAATATTTGCAGAAAGAGCTGGTACAAAACAGTAAACCAGCCACTGGCCCATGAAAAGGTGCAACTAATTGAAGTCTAAGTATTTCCTCAAATAGGCCGCATTAAATAAGTCAGACCACACGGCAGAAAAACATGATAACGTTTAGTTGGAGATTTATCAGAATGGGTACAAATATGCTGATGCAATAGCAAAGAAGATGCCTGGAGCAAGCAATCATTCTTGCTTCATTTGACCACCAGGCACCTGCGCCACCATTTCCCATTTTTATTTCTATGTGTCTTGATCAATCAATCTAGGTGAATCTAGCGTCTTACTGGCAAACTATACTCATATCAACCATTTGTGAAAACATAGTTTAGCTAATGCCTACCGGAATGCCTGAATAGAACACTTACTTCTAATCCATAAGGAGAGATTTTGAGGTATTCGCTCACATCATTGCTATTAAGCATGGCATTGATTGGCGTCAAGTCGGCCTTCTCATACGTTAATTGCCTGCCTTCCTTTAAAACTAAAAGAGAAGCAAAATCAGTTTCAGATGCAACATATGAAACAAACATGGGACCATCCATGGGGCACCATTTTCCTGACTACAGACTGCCCCTTACTTACAAACCACTCAAGTGACAACGTTTCATACAGACATGTCTTCATGTAAAAAATATATGGCACTGCTTTTGTTACCACATATATTTGTTGTTGCAGGTTACAGTATTGTATAAACTCTTATAAGCAGACAGTAGTAAAAGCACATCGAAAACAACAAAAACCATTGAACCATATCGATCAATAGTGCCTGAGAGGAAATTTCTATGAGATTTCTAGAAATCATGCAGAACTGTCTCAGACGTTTTAAGAAGGTGCAATTTCCTTCTTAAACAGGAAGAGTTACTGTAAGTAGGATTCTCAGAATTGGTGCAGTCTGTGAGAGAATGCTCTGAGTGAGGTAAGATGTACTGTGGCAGCTTTACCACAGAAAGAGGTGACTCACAATAGTATTTTAATGGGAAAACAGCAGCAGTTAGGATAGGGTGGACTGAATAATGTCAATCAGTCCAGATACTCCTGCCTCATTAAAAATAAATAAAAAAATCTTACAGTATAGTTGGTGTATGCGCAAAAGAGAAAAAAAAAAACACTTTCATTCAGTTATGTGGGGAATAAAACACACACACACACACACACACACACACACACACACACACACACACACACACACACACACAGACAGACAGACAGACAGACAGACAGACAGACACACACAGTTCAATCCCCCAGTGCGGCAGCTTTGCATGCGTTTTAGAAATGGTATCAACCACTTCTTATTTCTACAAGAGATTTGCACAGGTTTTGCACTGTTCTACCAGTACAACATTTCTAGAAAATCATGCAAAACTAGTGCAAGTGTCTTATTTTGTAAGTAGAGAATTTACTTTCAGAACACATGCAGATTACAATAATGATCAAATAGGTAGGGAATAAGAAGAACAAATTGTTGTAATTGCGTTGGCACATCTGGCCCACTGTTTTTACTGCATTTCCATATCCAGAGTTTTCCGAAAGTAGATTATCCACCTTTCATCATGTTTAAGACAGGACTCCACTTACAAACAAATTAAACTTGCAAACAATCTCCCAGAAGGGAACCTGTTTGTAAGTAGAGGACTGATGTATAACATTACCAGAAACACTTACACAAGTTGTCTAAGCTCCACTGGGCACAGAAGCCAACTTGTCGCTTTAAGAAGTCTCCATTATTCGTCCAGGTCTCCAGTAACAGGAGGCGGTCACTAATTTGAGACGCTGACACAGTCATTTTGTTCTCACCTGAAACAGAGACATTGACCATTTGTATCAGGTATATTTTTCAATAGAGAAAGCCTATCTGGAGGTAAAGAATACTATAGTCTTACTTGTTTGTGAAAATTTCTCCAGTGCAATAAGTGCAAATAGAATGACCATAGGGTGGAACCTGAAATTCTGCAATTAACACAAGACTGGTTAGATCAGCACAAAAAGCAAATACAGCATATAGGCACACGTAGACAATACAGATTCCTACATTTGTGTTCAGTTATCAGGGTGTCAGAGAGGTTCCCACATAACCCAGGAGAGACTCTGGGACTGTAACACCACAGCAGTGTCAGAGAGGTTCCCACATAACCCAGGAGAGACTCTGGGAATGTAACACCACAGCAGTGTCAGAGATTCCTACATAACCCGGCAGAGACTCTGGGACTGTAACGCCGAAGCAGTGTCAGGGAGGTTCCCACAAAATTTGCCAGAGCCTCTGGGACCGTAAAAGCGCGTACACATGCTGGATTCCCGCAAACGACGGGAATTGCCTGACAGACTGTACACACAGGCAAACTGTCGGCAGAACAGCCGCCCCGTCGTTTACGTAAATCCAGCGTGTGTACGTCCCTTAACACCACAGCCGTGTCAGAGAGGTTCCCACATACAGTGGGTTGCAAAAGTATTCGGCCCCCTTGAAGTTTTCCACATTTTGTCACATTGCTGCCACAAACATGCATCAATTTTATTGGAATTCCGCGTGAAAGACCAACACAAAGTGGTGTACATGTGAGAAGTGGATCGAAAATCATACATCATTCCAAACATTTTTTACAAATAAATAACTGCAAAGTGGGGTGTGTGTAATTATTCGGCCCCCTGAGTCAATACTTTGTAGAACCACCTTTTGCTGTAATTACAGCTGCCAGTCTTTTAGGGCAGGGGTCCCCAACCTTTTTAAACCCGGGGCCCACTATCCCAACCAAACTTTTCTCTGAGGCCCCCGGGAGGGGGGGGGGGGGAAGGCTGGTTAGTGGCGGTGGCAGTCCCCCCCCCTCTTTTCCCTGATTTTGAGTGTAGTATATAGGTAAGTAGGTATTGCCCCCAGTATAGGTAGCTAACACAGTTGCCCATGTATAAGGACTATAGTTGCCTCAGTATAGTTAGTTAGGTAGTATAGTTACCCTAATATAGTTAGTATAGTTACCCCAGTATAGCAAGTACAGTTAGCCCAGTATACCTAGTACAGTTACCCCAGTGTAGCAAGTACAGTTAGCCCAGTATAGCAAGTACAGTTAGCCGAGTATAGCAAGTACAGTTAGCCGAGTATAGCAAGTACAGTTAGCCGAGTATAGCAAGTACAGTTAGCTCAGTGTAGCAAGTACAGTTACCCCAGTATACCTAGTACAGTTACTCCAGTGTAGCAAGTACAGTTACCCCAGTATAGCAAGTATAGTTACCCCAGTATAGCAAGTACAGTTAGCCCAGTATAGCAAGTACAATTAGCCCAGTATAGCAAGTACAATTAGCCCAGTATAGCAAGTACAGTTAGCCCAGTATAGCAAGTATAGTTACCCCAGTATAGCAAGTACAGTTACCCCAGTATAGCAAGTACAGTTAGCTCAGTATAGCAAGTATAGTTACCCCAGTATAGCAAGTACAGTTAGCCCAGTATACCTAGTACAGTTACCCCAGTGTAGCAAGTACAGTTAGCCCAGTATAGCAAGTACAGTTAGCCCAGTATAGCAAGTACAGTTAGCCCAGTATAGCAAGTATAGTTACCCCAGTAACGCAAGCATAGTTACCCCAGTAACGCAAGCATAGTTACCCCAGTAACGCAAGTATAGTTACCCCAGTATAGCAAGTACAGTTAGCCCAGTATACCTAGTACAGTTACCCCAGTGTAGCAAGTACAGTTAGCCCAGTATAGCAAGTACAGTTAGCCCAGTATAGCAAGTACAGTTAGCCCAGTGTAGCAAGTACAGTTAGCCCAGTAACGCAAGTACAGTTAGCCCAGTATAGCAAGTACAGTTAGCCCAGTGTAGCAAGTACAGTTAGCCCAGTGTAGCAAGTACAGTTAGCCCAGTAACGCAAGTACAGTTAGCCCAGTATAGCAAGTACAGTTAGCCCAGTATAGCAAGTACAGTTAGCCCAGTGTAGCAAGTACAGTTAGCCCAGTAACGCAAGTACAGTTAGCCCAGTATAGCAAGTACAGTTAGCCCAGTATAGCAAGTACAGTTAGCCCAGTGTAGCAAGTATAGTTACCCCAGTATAGCAAGTACAGTTAGCCCAGTGTAGCAAGTACAGTTAGCCCAGTGTAGCAAGTACAGTTAGCCCAGTGTAGCAAGTACAGTTAGCCCAGTGTAGCAAGTACAGTTAGCCCAGTGTAGCAAGTACAGTTAGCCCAGTGTAGCAAGTACAGTTAGCCCAGTACAGTTAGCCCAGTACAGTTAGCCCAGTGTAGCCAGTAGTTGCCCCAGTATAGCTGCCCCAGCGTAGCTAGCAGAGGTGCCCTCTCCCCCGTGGCCGCCGCTCCTGTTACCTTATGAGCGGGCGTCCGCTTCCTTCCTTATATTCCTCCAGCCGCGGCTCTCCTCTTCGCAGCATGTCGTATTACAGCAGCGCTTCCTGCGCGGCTGCTGTAAAGAAGGGAAGGAGGCGGGGTAGTGGCTTCCTGTAGCGGCGATACGCATCACCGTTACCATGGGAACTGCTGTCCCGGCTCCCTTGGCTCCTTACAGCAGCCACGCAGGAAGCCCTGCTGTAATACGACATGCTGCGAAGAGGAGAGCCGCGGCTGGAGGAATATAAGGAAGGAAGCGGACGCCCGCTCATAAGGTAACAGGAACGGCGGCCGCGGGGGGAGAGGGAGAAGCCGCGGCCCCCCAGAAATCTGCCCAAGAACCCCCAGGGGGCCGCGGCCCCCAGGTTGGGGACCCATGCTTTAGGGTATGTCTCTACCAGCTTTGCACATCTAGAGACTGAAATCCTTGCCCATTCTTCTTTGCAAAACAGCTTCAGCTCAGTCAGATTAGATGGACAGAGTTTGTGAACAGCAGTTTTCAGATCTTGCCACAGATTCTCGATTGGATTTAGATCTGGACTTTGACTGGGCCATTCTAACACATAGATAGGTTTTGTTTTAAACCATTCCATTGTTGCCCTGGCTTTATGTTTAGGGTCATTGTCCTGCTGGAAGGTGAACCTCCGCTCCAGTCTCAAGTCTTTTGCAGTCTCCAAGAGGTTTATTTCCAAGTTTGCCCTGTATTTGGCTCCATCCATCTTCCCATCAACTCTGACCAGCTTCCCTGTCCCTGCTGAAGAGATGCACCCCCGAGCATGATGCTGCCACCACCATATTTGACAGTGGGGATGGTGTGTTCAGAGTGATGTGCAGTGTTCGTTTTCTGCCACACATAGCGTTTTGCATTTTGGCCAAAAAGTTCCATTTTGGTCTCATCTGACCAGAGCACATGGCTTGTGACAAACTGCAAACGGGACTTCTTATGCTTTCTGTTAACAATGCCTTTCCTCTTGCCACTCTTCCATAAAGGCCAACTTTGTACAGTGCATGACTAATAGTTGTCCTATGGACAGAGTCTCCCACCTGAGCTGTAGATCTCTGCAGCTCGTCCAGAGTCACCATGGGCCTCTTGACTGCATTTCTGATCAGCGCTCTCCTTGTTCGGCCTGTGAGTTTAGGTGGTTGGCCTTGTCTTGGTAGGTTTACAGTTGTGCCATACTCCTTCCATTTCTGAATGATCACTTGAACAGTGCTCCTTGGGATGTTTAAGGCTTTGGAAATCTTTTTGTAGCCTAAGCCTGCTTTAAATTTCTCAATAACTTGATCCCTGACCTGTCTTGTGTGTTCTTTGGACTTCACGGTGTTGTTGCTCCCAATATTCTCTTAGACAACCTCTGAGGCCCTCACAGAGCAACTGTATTTGTACTGACATTAGATTACACACAGGTGCACTCTATTTAGTCATTAGCACTCATCAGGCAATGTCTATAGGCAACTGACTGCACTCAGATCAAAGGGGGCCGAATAATTATGCACACCCCACTTTGCAGTTATTGATTTGTAAAAAATGTTTGGAATAATGTATGATTTTCGTTCCACTTCTCATGTGTACACCACTTGGTGTTGGTCTTTCACGTGGCATTGATTCATGTTTGTGGCAGTAATATGACAAAATGTGGAAAACTTCAAGGGGGCCGAATACTTTTGCAACCCACTGTAACTCGGCAGATACTAAGTACAGGCCAGCACATTCTTGGGAACTTACAGTGGACTCTTGGCATGACTGATGGTGTCCCACACGAGGCTGGAAAGGTCCTAGGACAGGCATGGGCAAACTTGGCCCTCCAGCTGTTACAGAACTACAAGTCCCACAATGCACTGCAGGAGTCTGACAGCCACAGTCATTACTCATAAAGGCAAATGCATTGTGGGGCTTGTAGTTCCGTAACAGCTGGAGGGCCAAGTTTGCCCATGCCTGTCCTAGGATGAGGCTGCCAACTACTCAACATGGCATGGCAAAATCTAAGCAAGGTTCTGCTGTTGGAGCATGAACCTGCAGTGTCTGGACAACAGACTATGAGCCTGGGCCTGCACTGACTATGCAAGGATCTTCCAAACAACATGTGATTCCAGGCATGGGCCAGCACAGTCTCAGCAAGAAACAGCCTAGACCAATAGAGTAATAAACACAGCATGAGCCAGAAAGGTCTGGTATAGTCCTGCAGGAGTTAGAAGCATCTTAAAAAGAACCCGCAGAGAAAATAAACATATTGATAATTAATTTTATGTATAGTACCAATGACAAATAAAATATTAGTAACATAAAAATGTCTCATATTTTAATTTACAGTTTAACCACTTTGAATCCATTGCTACGCTTATCTACTCCCCACAAAACTTCACCTGAAGCTCAGGGGAGTAGATAGGCGTACTTGTGGTAAACAGTGTGTTGTATGCCCAATAAGCTATCTGATTATGTATATAGGGTATCATTTTAACCGTGACAAGTGAGAGAATAGATTTTGTGGTGTTTGACAACTGAGGGCTAAGTCATGTGATTGTTTTTACCGGAAAACTGAATGAAAAGCAATAAAACTGTTATTTTCATGTACTCTGCACCCCCAAATAAATACTTGTAAAAAAAAACAAAAGTGACAGCATTGAAAAGAGAATACATAGTTACCCTAGGGACTTAGCTTTTAAAATCTGTATGCCATGAGAGTGTATTACTGTTAATCATGAAGATAAGGGCTTTTAATTACTGATAGAGTACAATGAGAAAACAAAAAACACATATCAGAAACTAATATATTATCGCCATACATTGAACTAGGAACATTATTTAAATGTTGAGATAACCAGGACAAATTAGCAAATACAATGTGTGGGTTTTACCTATGGTAACATTGTTTATTTGAAAATTATAGTGGATGGAAATGGAGAAATAGTGTGTTTTTTCTTTTTTTTTTCTCATTTTTCCATTTAAAATGCACAGATAATAACATAATTACTAAAAGCAAATATCACCCTCACAAAGCATAATTTGTGGCAAAAAAAACAAGATATAGATCATTTACATCTGATGAGTAGCAATAAAGTTATTGGTGAATGAATGGGAGGAGCGCTGAAATGTGAAAATTGCTCTGGTTTTTAAGCAAAAAACCCTGTGGTGCTGAAGTGGTTAATGGCTTCATTTTGCATCGGATTGTAACAGTAGCTCCTTAGAAGCCACACCCTGCTTTATTAAGTGGATAAAAAGTAGTAATGACCTTTTGAACTTTCCTGCACTAAAACCCCATTATCTGCCTTATCTTACTACAGTATTTCTCAGCTGTTTTAGTTTAGATTTACCCCAGTGTATTAGACAAGCTGTTCTACAAGCTCTTTTGCATTTTTTAAACCACTCAAGTTTTTTAACTCTTGCTGTACTGGAAAACAAAGTGACTTCAGACACTTATGTACTGTACATACGCTTATCACATCATGTCACTTCAGGTATGTTTTAATGCTTTAAGGCTTTGGGTATATACTGACATCCAATTTTGATTGCCCAATTTAACTACTTCCATGTAGTATGAGGGCCAACAGATTTAGAATACTGTGATTGGATTATATAGGTAAGCTCTAGGCAGATGTACCCTGGTAGGAAAACCAAGCCCTTATGCTGGATACACACCATGAGTTTCCGCGTCGCACGCAGCCGTCGATACGCGTCAATTCGATTATTTTCGAACATTTCCGAACGAATTTCGATGATTTTTAGGTCGAATGCCATGTAAAGTATGGCAAATCGACCTAACGATCCATCGAAGCTTGAATCAGACATGTCGGAAATAATCGAATCGACGCGTATCGACGGCCGCATCGAACGCGGAAACGCATGGTGTGTATCCAGCATTAGTCATCTGTCACAGCCCAAGTGTCAAATATTTCACGGAGGAAATAATTTCTGGTTGTGTAAATAGGACTGACGCAGAGGGTCTAGATACCACATTGCATGTATTTTCCATAAAAGGCTTGTACATACACTCCATAGCTGTCACCCTTTATAATCATTGCTCAATCATTAGGGCACTGTGTGTACTGTTCAGTGGAGAAGGAAGGAGGAGCAATGTGGCAGCACACGAGCGGACAGATTCCAACAAGTAGGGTAAGGCCTAGTTCTCACTATAAAACCCAATCGATAAGTGCCAAGCAATTGTGATTTTGCAAAGCGAATTTCAGAGGGGTTTTTAAAGCAGTGTGCGTTTTAATCTCAAAATCAAAACACTGCAGTGAGAACCTTCTCATTGGGTGACACCGCTCTACTGCTTTGCCAATCACTGGCAAACAGCAAACAGAA
Organism: Hyperolius riggenbachi; assembly: GCF_040937935.1. Classification (NCBI taxonomy): domain Eukaryota; kingdom Metazoa; phylum Chordata; class Amphibia; order Anura; family Hyperoliidae; genus Hyperolius; species Hyperolius riggenbachi. Next base: position 42,274,332 of record NC_090656.1, read on the forward strand.
CTGAATCACTCACAGTGTGAACCAGCCCTATGTGCTTGAATACATAACCATTCCCAGCAGAGCTCAGGAAAGACCGTAATCTCCCCTATTCCTTGACATGCAGAATTCCATCCTGGCAGGAAAATGGACATCCCTGTTTATTTTACTATGGGATGATTTATATATCCCTTGTATGGAGGTGCTCAGACTAAAGATACATGAAAGGGTGTGTAATGCAGGTAGTACACATACATTCCTGACAAATGGCTGAAGCATACGGCTATGGCATGCAGTGTCACCCGGTGAGTGCTGTATGACTGTAATATGAGCAAGTATGTGCAGCTGGAAGCTTTGCTTTCCATAAAAATGTAAGGGCGTTCATTTCAGCATCGAGTTGTGGTGAATCAGCTTACTGTACTTCCACTGAGCTGACCTATGTGCAGCTCCTACCATGACTAAACCAATGAGCTCATTTTCGCCCTGTGTGCACTAAGGCTAAATTACAAGCTACATACAGAGAGGGGAACTTCAGTTGCTGGCTGAAAACAATGTGCATGTTAGCCACAAAAGTGTGGAGAATGTCATCTGTAACATTAGCTACAATAATCTGAACCCGGGGTTCCTAACATGCGGTACACATATCACAGTGTGTATTAATGCTGATTACTAACCTCAGAAGGAGGAAGCCTCTGGATGGCCCAGAGGGGTCCTCAGTCTTCCTATGCTCCTCATGCCCTGCATTGGGACCCTCGCGGATGCGCTTCCTTCAGTGTATAAGAGCGGCCACACTATGCAGTAGCACGCAGTTGCCCAGGCACAAGCCCACTGGCACCTGCACAATGCAGAAGCACTCGTACAAGGAGGGGAGTGCGACCACGAAGATAAACTTGGTCCCGACTGGAAGCAGAAAGGTCATGGAGGGTTGTGGAAGCCCTTGGAGAGGCTTCCCAAACTAAAGAAAGTATGTAACTTTAAAGAACAACTATCAAAGAAACTGTGCTTCTGTAAACCCCACAAACCTATAGAGCTTTTAGCCAGCAACACTAAAAAGCTTTTCAGAGGTCTCTCAGCACAGCCTGTGTGAAAACAATGTTTTGTTTATAAACTGTTGTAGCAACTTGTGTCGACAACGGGGGGGGGGGGGGGAAGCATAGCTGTACCATGTAGATAGGTTTCACTTCTCTGTCACTATTAGCGGAGGAATAATTAACTGTATGTTTCTGCCCTGCTTACACACGCACTGCTTTCTGACAGATCATATGAGAAACAGCTGAGGGATTTTTAGATACAGAAAGGGATCTGATGAGGAGGAAGGGTGTGTGTGTGTGTGTGTGTGTGTGTGTGTGTGTGTGTGTGTGTGTGTGTGTGTGTGTGTGTGTGTGTGTGTGTGTGTGTGTGTGTGTGTGTGTGTGTGTGTGTGTGTGTGTGTGTGTGTGTGTGTGTGTGTGTGTGTGTGTGTGTGTGTGTGTGTGTGTGTGTGTGTGTGTGTGTGTGTGTGTGTGTGTGTGTGTGAAGGACTTGCTGAAGCTGCACCACACCTCTCACAACCTCAGATCAGCTAGTTCTATAAACTTGGTCACTCCCAGAGTGCACCTCAAAAAATCTGGAGATAGAGCCTTCTGTCATGCTGCCCCTACTCTTTGGAACTCCCTGCCACACCCAGTAAAGACAGCACCATCCCTGGAGCTATTCAAATCCAGACTGAAAAGCCACCTGTTTAGCCTGGCATTTCCAGACTTATAAAATTCTTCCTCTGTACCACAATGGTCTGAGCCATGCTTATGCGCTTTGAGTCCTATGGGAGAAAAGCGTTCTACGTGTGTGTGTGTGTGTGTGTGTGTGTGTGTGTGTGTGTGTGTGTGTGTGTGTGTGTGTGTGTGTGTGTGTGTGTGTGTGTGTGTGTGTGTGTGTGTGTGTGTGTGTGTGTGTGTGTGTGTGACACACAAACAGAGCAGCAGCTGATCAGTTATGTACACACTATTTGAAGCTATATTTGATTTCTATCACTCTGAAGAGTTTCCAGTAACAGTTTTACTGCTAGTGAGGACTGTTTCTATATGCTCCATAGTAATACGCCCTGTGAAAACTGTTCTCTGTGAATGTCATATTTTCTTTACATAAAAATGAAAAGATGGAAAAAAAAAAAAAGCCTTTGTATAGCGGTTTACTAGTAATTACTGAAAATATATGTAGCATTAGAATTTAAGTTAACTTTGATAGTTGTCCTTTAAGATTTGCATGTGATAAAAGCACATGGGGGACTTCTATATCACAATGAATATAAGTTAAAGGGTACCTGAGCTGATAGAATTCAGTCTTACAAATGAAGCCTTTAAACTGATAAAAAGGACTCTATTCTATCTTACTAGTGTTTATCATTGGTACTACACATCGGAGCAGTGCTTTTCATCGCAGCTAGATTTGGGCGCAGCCAGCGCCACCATAGACTATTATAGGAATCACATCTGCAGCAGCACTCAGTGAGTAACGTCGGCGTCGTCAGAAGACGGAGGCAAAGTTGCTTTTAAAACACAATAATTCGGCCTCCAGCAATCGCTGGAAGCAGAATTATATCATTCCCCACCACCCATGGCAGCCTGGAGGGGGGAATAGTAATTAACACGGCCGGGACTTGTGCAGAAGCAGGATCAGCCATATACCGGCTGTCTCCTGTGCCCAAGTCTTCCTGCGCCGATTTCAAATGTATGCCTACACATACAGTGAGTTATCGAATATGTTTATTTTTCAGTTCGGGGTTGCTTTTTTTTTTTTTTTTTTTTTTTTATACTATAGATGGGCTTAAAACTGAATGATCCTAAAAAATGGCTGAATTATTTAAGAGCAGTACTCGTGTCTCTAGCTGCTAGTTGCTTTCAGTCTTCTCTTTTTTTCCCCTATAGGATAGATAGAACATGCTGCTCTGCATAGCCAAGTGAATGTACAGCATTTGGACTTGGACTACTCAAGATCTGTCACCCAAGGCAATCAAGGTGGACTGTTTTCAGGTGACAGAAGTCTACAGCGTGAACTTAGAGCAGAGATGCTGATCCAGCTTTTAGAATCTCATTCCCATACCTAGCTTTACAGATATACAGCAAAAAAAAAAAAAAAAAAACTACTAGAACACAGAAAACGGATGAAATATAACATGTTACCTCAGGCTAAAAACTTACCAAACTTTCTAATAAATATTCCAAGATCCCTGGGCTCAATAAAGAAATGCTGGCAGGTCCTGGAACAAAACATGCAATATGTCAGAAAGAAATAAAAAATGATAAAGGCTGTATAACAACTTAAACTCATTTACTTCTATCTAGACTTGATATCAGGAGAACCTGGTGGAAAGACCAGTTTATGACACGGCCAGCACAGAAAGAGGCATAGCCACTGCAGCAAGGGAGGGGGGGGGGGGGGGGGGGGGGGACAGCCGGCGCGCCAAGGGAGGGGGGACAGCCGGCGCGCCAAGGGAGGGGGGACAGCCGGCGCGCCAAGGGAGGGGGGACAGCCGGCGCGCCAAGGCAGGGGGGACAGCCGGCGCGACAAGGCAGGGGGGACAGCCGGCGCGACAAGGCAGGGGGGACAGCCGGCGCGACAAGGCAGGGGGGACAGCCGGCGCGACAAGGCAGGGGGGACAGCCGGCGCGCCAAGGCAGGGGGGACAGCCGGCGCGCCAAGGGAGGGGGGACAGCCGGCGCGCCAAGGGAGGGGGGACAGCCGGCGCGCCAAGGGAGGGGGGACAGCCGGCACGCCAAGGGAGGGGGGACAGCCGGCGCGCCAAGGGAGGGGGGACAGCCGGCGCGCCAAGGGAGGGGGGACAGCCGGCACGCCAAGGCAGGGGGGGACAGCCGGCGCGCCAAGGCGGGGGGGACAGCCGGCGCGCCAAGGCGGGGGGACAGCCGGCGCGACAAGGCAGGGGGGACAGCCGGCGCGACAAGGCAGGGGGGACAGCCGGCGCGACAAGGCAGGGGGGACAGCCGGCGCGACAAGGCAGGGGGGACAGCCGGCGCGACAAGGCAGGGGGGACAGCCGGCGCGACAAGGCAGGGGGGACAGCCGGCGCGACAAGGCAGGGAGGGGGACAGCCGGCGCGACAAGGCAGGGGGGGGGGACAGCCGGCGCGACAAGGCAGGGGGGACAGCCGGCGCGACAAGGCAGGGGGGACAGCCGGCGCGACAAGGCAGGGGGGGACAGCCGGCGCGCCAAGGCAGGGGGGACAGCCGGCGCGCCAAGGCAGGGGGGACAGCCAGCGCGCCAAGGCAGGGGGGACAGCCAGCGCGCCAAGGCAGGGGGGACAGCCAGCGCGCCAAGGCAGGGCGGACAGCCAGCGCGCCAAGGCAGGGGGAACAGCCAGCGCGCCAAGGCAGGGGGAACAGCCAGCGCGCCAAGGCAGGGGGAACAGCCAGCGCGCCAAGGCAGGGGGAACAGCCAGCGCGCCAAGGCAGGGGGGAACAGCCAGCGCGCCAAGGCAGGGGGGAACAGCCAGCGCGCCAAGGCAGGGGGGAACAGCCAGCGCGCCAAGGCAGGGGGGAACAGCCAGCGCGCCAAGGCAGGGGGGAACAACCAGCGCGCCAAGGCAGGGGGGAACAGCCAGCGCGCCAAGGCAGGGGGGAACAGCCAGCGCGCCAAGGCAGGGGGGGACAGCCAGCGCGCCAAGGGAGGGGGGGACAGCCAGCGCGCCAAGGGAGGGGGGGACAGCCAGCGCGCCAAGGGAGGGGGGACAGCCAGCGCGCCAAGGGAGGGGGGACAGCCAGCGCGCCAAGGGAGGGGGGACAGCCAGCGCGCCAAGGGAGGGGGGACAGCCAGCGCGCCAAGGGAGGGGGGACAGCCAGCGCGCCAAGGGAGGGGGGACAGCCAGCGCGCCAAGGGAGGGGGGACAGCCAGCGCGGCAAGGGAGGGGGGACAGCCAGCGCGGCAAGGGAGGGGGGACAGCCAGCGCGGCAAGGGAGGGGGGACAGCCAGCGCGGCAAGGGAGGGGGAACAGCCAGCGCGGCAAGGGAGGGGGAACAGCCAGCGCGGCAAGGCAGGGGGAACAGCCAGCGCGGCAAGGCAGGGGGAACAGCCAGCGCGGCAAGGCAGGGGGAACAGCCAGCGCGGCAAGGCAGGGGGAACAGCCAGCGCGGCAAGGCAGGGGGAACAGCCAGCGCGACAAGGCAGGGGGAACAGCCAGCGCGACAAGGCAGGGGGAACAGCCAGCGCGACAAGGCAGGGGGAACAGCCAGCGCGACAAGGCAGGGGGAACAGCCAGCGCGACAAGGCAGGGGGAACAGCCAGCGCGACAAGGCAGGAGGAACAGCCAGCGCGACAAGGCAGGGGGAACAGCCAGCGCGACAAGGCAGGGGGAACAGCCAGCGCGACAAGGCAGGGGGAACAGCCAGTGTGGCACAAGAGTGGTGGGGGGGGGGGGGGGCAGCCAGCACAGCACAGGAAAGAGAAAAAGGTGTGGCCAGCACCGGAATGCATATGGCCACCAGAGGAAGCACAGAAAGGGGAACAGCAAGCACAGGAAGAGGCATGGCCACCAGAGGGAAGGAAATAGCATAGGAGTGCACATGGTCTCCAGAAAAAGGAGCACAGCAGCACGGGAAAGAGGAAAAGGTGTGGCCAGCATAGGAATGCACATGGCCACCAGAAGATGGAGAATGGACAGTATGGCTAGGGTCAAATCATTATTGGAAGGAGGCTGTATGCCTGGAAGTCTGTATCAAGCAGCACAGCTGAGGTGGTAAGACTGTGCTCAGTGTACCAGTTAGGCTTACTACAATTTATTTTACTCTTTGAAGGCTACAGCAACAAATCTTACAATGCAAACACCCCGTAGAGCAGTTTCTGTATAAGCATGTGACTGGTAGCTTAGATAAAGTAAGAAATGTGACTGATACACAAAACACATGCTAAAAGGCGTTACAAGGTTGATAGTAAAAAATAAATAAATGAAAGGCTTCTTTCTTAGCAGGCAGCAGTTTATTTAAAGGAAGCCAAAAAAAAAGACATGAGAGGAATACAGATTTTCGTATCTTTATTGTAAGCACGCAACCAGTGAAGTCAGAACACTTGATCTGCATACTGGTTCTGGGTCAGTGAGTCAGACTGCTTTACACGCATCAGCACAATCAGACTAGTACAAAACGGAGCAAGCAGCGGCCCCCTTCATACTGCTCTCAGTTTAGGTTTCATTGTATTCCACATCTGTAGATGTACTGCATCGAACGTTAGTGTGCTCTCACATCATACACAACATAATCCGGAATTAAGGGCTGCCGCACGCGGATGCTTCTTAGACAGACAGAATATCTTGACCAGTGCTGCTGAATGCTGCCCAGGAGTCGAGACACACCACAGAAATGAACAATACTGCACCTTTTGAACTGGAAAACCTTGGCCAGCACTGCCAGATGTCAGCAATCAGGATCCTCAGCAGCCTTGGGCAGCACTGTCAGTGTCTTTTATGAAGAACTAGGCCATCACTGCTGAACCTTCATCTTCCTCTGTCTCCCCAATACCCTCCCCACGACCTTCAATGTCTCCTTGGGGATAACAGATGATTGCCAAGTGTGACCTGTGGCATTGTAGTATGCCAGCCTCAGCTCTTAGCTGTTGGACATTTTCCGCCTTACTCTCACCATCCAACCCCCTCTTCCAGAACCTGTATGAACCAAATCCAATTCTGAGTACAACTCCTTTGTATTTGGCGATATAAATGATTCTGATTCTGAACTAGCCCTAAATGTGCATGCAAGTCGGAAAAATAAATATCCCATGGACCATCTCTATCTCTGATAATGCACTACATTGCGTTTGACAGAAACATAAGCAAGTACTCACCTGCCAGCTTCTCTGCCAGGCAGCCCAATACTGCGGTTGTGTTGCGGTGTTTGGCAGGGTTACCCGAATCCTGAATTGCTGTGGTCCCGCTGAGGTTTAATTTCTCAGTCAGCTTCTGAAGGGCATCCTACAAAACATTCACCTGATCAAAGCTTGTCTATAGACAGGATTCCTCTCCACACACATTCAGCTTGTGCAACCATTGCTTTCTGATTGGGGGCTCTGAAGAGATCACCAAGAATTCCGGCAAGCCCGGCTTAAAATTACTTTGATAGAGGATCATGATCAACATTGCTGGTATTACAAAAGAGCCCAGAAATCAGTTTTAACCTTTTTCTTTCAAGTAAATTGGAGCTTAAAGCACATCAGAACTGAGCGATATGGAGGCTGCCATGTTAATTTCCTTTTAAACCATACCAGTTGCCTGGCTGTCCTGCTGATCCTCTACCTCTAATGCTTTTAGCCGAAGCCCCTGAATAAGCATGCACATCAGAGGCTTCTGACTGAATACGGTCTGTATTTGGCCTGGAACCCACCAGCAGCGCTTTTCTAAGCGTTTGGGATTTGAAAAGCTGTTGCTAATGTAATGCTATGGGTGTGATTCCACTTTAGGGATGTGATTTTTTTTTTTAATTCCCCCATAGCATTGCATTAGGAAGACCTTTACAAATCACAAACACTTTGAAAAGCGTTGCCAGGCGGTCCCAGGCCTTAGCCGCATGCTTGTTTCAGGGCAGGTGTGTGATTCAGACACCCTGAAGAAAAAGCAGTAGTCCCCAGGCTCAACCGCAAACTTTTGGTACCAGGGAGTCGACCAGTGTAGCACCCCGATCCACCAAAGGTGAGGGAAGACAATGCACAAAGAAAGAAGATCACTGGGTCTCCACCTGGATTTTACAATTATAGCTTTGGCTTTATTAGCACCATAGTAGCAGACAACACGACGTTTCGGCCGGACTGCCTTTATCAAGTGACAAAGGCCGTCCGGCCGAAAACTCGTGTTGTCTGCCACTATGGTGCTAATAAAGCCAAAGCTATAATTGCAAAATCCAGGTGGAGACCCAGTGATCTTCTTTCTTTGTGTGATTCAGACACTACTGACGCCTAAGTGATCATCAGGACAGCCAGGCAACTGGTATTCTTTAAAAGGAAATACATATGGCAGCTTCATACCCCTTAGAGTTCAGTAAACCTGAAAAAAGCCCAAAAAAAAAAAAAAAGTTTTTGGGCTCATCTCGGTACACTGTGGCCATAGACTATTCAATTAGTGGTAGATCAGGTAAATAATGGATAACCTATTCTACCACTCTGTACCTATTAGGCTAGATTTCAGCATCGATCTTGTCATTGCTGGAGCTGCAAGCTTTGTGTTGGGCGATGCAGTAAAGAGCCATGAAGAGCCTCAATCCCGTACTGCTGCTGCCCAGGGCAACAAGGAACTGGCATTTTCAATCTTTTTAAAAAGAGTAACTGTCAGGCATAAAATAAAAAATAAATTCTTTATTTTTATCTGGTAAACAAGTAATAATGATGCTAACCAGGCAATCCAAAAGTTAAAAATCACTATTACTTTTCTTGTTTATAAAAGGTCATTCCCCAGTTTTCCTGACTCTTATTTGGTACATTGCTGCACAAAGGAAGTTGCAAGGCATGCTGGGTTGTCTTTTTTGCCTGTTTACTATCCCCTCAGTTTTAACTAATGCAGCCTGATTGGCTGAAGCCTCTTTCCCTCCTATTATCCCTCCCACACCTCTGTTCCTCTCTGCTTGGCCAAAATTTCTCATGCTACTCAAGCTACAGTGGCACACAATGACAATGCACTTTCTATTGCAGAGCTGGGTGGGAGTGTCTGAAGACTGTCTGTGTTTGCATTGGCTGCCCTTCTCCAAGAGTAAGGGAGGAAATGACATCAGGATTGGCTTCAGACACAGGGATTCCAAAACGGCAAATGCCTGAAACAGATTTTTCTTTATTTACTATATAAAACTTACTGAAATCAAAATGTGGACAGTGCAATACATATGTTATATACGTAGAGCAAGTATTTATCCACTTATATATGCAGGGTTTTTTTTAGATAGTATAGCCGACGTCTGCTGAAGAAGAAACTGCATAAGTCTGAAACTCAGATTGAACACCAGATGAGGATCCTGTCTAAGGGGGCTCCTGCATTATAACAGAAGTATCTGCAGGTTAGAGGATTGTGAAGTGGAAGGGATAGGAGGTAAGAGCCGAGTACTGGCTGACATAACAGTGCGAAGGGCTCATAGATTCCATAAAATATAACATGGCAATAGAGGGATCAGGTTTATTTTTAGCAACACACTTTTGGCATAAGAGATTTTGACCAAGAAGCTGAAAGTTTAGCTTCCCATATTGAGCATCTTTGCCTGCAAAACAAACAAACATCCCATAATCCAATTTCTCTCTGCATAGAAAAAATTATATAATGTCATGCCAGAGAAATAAACCCACTAGGAACAGCTAGTAGAGACATAGCAATCAAATAGCTATCAGAGCCATGAATGTCCTACGAAACCGCTGCCCCAACGTAGCAAGTATTCAGCAGAGATAATCAGACATACCTGCTCTGCTGAATCTGCTACGAGTTTGCAGCCATCCCCGGAGGAACTACCAGACTGCTCCATCCTCCGACTGTGTTCCTGATAGCTGAAACCTGTAATGGTGTTTGAACACTGCCGTGCTACTGCCTATGAGGCGGGTCTGACGTGAGGATGCAGAAGTAGTACGCATTGATTGCGTACTTCCGGTCACATGGAACACAACCTCTGCTATCGTTCCCTTAATTCTGCGTGTCGGCAAGACGCCATGCGGATGCTGAATTACTGGCCTTCGCCTCCAATCTCCACCCGAGCCGCAGGCGAACGCGGCTACCAAGGTGCCTACCTTTGATGCACAGCTGCCCCAAAGCTAGCTCACCCGCAGGCCTCCAGGAGCTATCAGGGGAAGAGGAAAAGGAACCAGGTACGAAATGTCTGTATCGGGTGTTCCCTACGTGGGAAACACAGCAAAACTGATGGCTGAGGTGGAGGAGGCAGCTTTATGCAAATTTTTGTATTTGGTGAGTTTCCTTGGGGGAGGAGCCATCTATCTCATGTATATATCCATCCTGGAGGATGAGGAGAGAAATATGTAATTTGACATAAACGGGTCCAATGGCTTGAAGTACCCCATGCTACGTTACCTGCTGCTGATCTTGTTCCTGTTGATCGTTTTTTTCAGGGTCCCTCCTGTTCCCCATCCTTTTAAATATTCAAGTGGCTCCTGGTAGTGCTTAAGCATGAGAGATGCTGAACTGGGCTTGCTTGAGTTCCACACAGCGCATGTCCAGTAACAGAAAGCGATTGTGCACAAAAAGAAAGAAGATGCGCATGAGTGCTTTGTTTCACAGGCATGCGTGATTTGGAACTTGTGCATGCCCAGTTTAAAATCACTTGCTGTTCACTGCTTGGTGGGGATCCAAGAGACGGTGGGGAAAGAGTTCCTGGACCAGGGTAAGGGAGGGACCCGGAAGACAATGAGCAGCAGAAGGCACATCACAAGGGAACACCACAAATACAAGCTAGGTTACAAAAACACAGAGGCATTGATATACTGTGTATTGATCTCAATGTGTGGAGAGTTTGGCTGCGTGTGTAGCAGGGCTGTGGAGTCAGAGTAAGAGGTTTTATGTACGGACTCCACTGGTGTACACCCCTAGCATTTAACTCAGTCCAGTTACCCTAACAATTTGTTTTCCGGGTATAGATGGACCCCTTGATAACAAAGAGCTTAGGTGGTGCAAAAACTGAGGCAGCGGCAGCATTCCTCCTATTCAATATGGTTATTTTAGTAGCACTATTGTTTATGGCTGCCTTCAAATGTAAAGGAGTTTACGAGAAATACAGAAATCCTGTATCTCCTTTATTGAAGAGGAACTGCAGTGAAAATACAGTAATTAATAAAATTGCTTATTTTTTACAATATTCATTTATTAAATATTTAGTCAGTGTTTGCCCATTGTAAAATCTTCCCTCTACCTGATTTAATTTCTGAAATGTATCACAGACGGCAGGTGATCTCCGTGGAATGTTCAATTACAGAGAGTTCAAAAGCCAGTAGAAAAGATCTTGCGGGGGTGGGAGGGGGGGGTGACCACATAAAAAGTATAGGATAAGCCTCAGTGGGAAGGAGCGACTACATATCAATATACAGCAGCATATAGCTATAGAAGGCGTTTGATCCTGAATAATTTATTGCATTCTACTATATTGTTGTTACAGTTCCTCTTTAATATCCCTTATCACTGCAGAATGCTCATGTGCGGGATGAAAACCGCTGAGGGTGATGAAGCTGTAACTGAGCACAGTAATAGAGACATATCTGCTCAGTCATCACAATGACCAGACACATCTGAATCAGCCAGTTTGTCTTGCCTGGGAACAAAATCCATGCTTTGTTAACCATTACGCTGCCGAGGTGCTCTCTGGAAGGCCAGTCTGTACCCCAGCCAGAAGCCAGGCTATTGCTACAATTGCACGCTGAATTCTATTGCACGCTCTTCCTGCAGCGGAACGCAGGTCTAATTATTAGTGGGCGGCAAGGAATGATTTATTTACTAGCCCAGACTATAACCAGATCACACTTACTTTTGTTGGCAGCGGACATTCATCCAGTAGCAACGTAATGACAGCTGGGCCCAGAGGATCCTCTAATGGAATGACTCTAATGAGAGACTGCACCACATCCAGCCAGCCATTATCTGTTGCAGAGAAGCAGAGATCAGAGCAATGATATAAACAGAAAGCATGCAGGCTTCGGGGAATCACAGAGGAATATAGAATGGGGAAGACAATCAGTGTTGCTTCTATGCAGCAGAAAGGCTCATTTCCTGATCTGTGCTGCAAAACAAACTGCCGAAATCTGACAGCAACAGCTCCAAATGAGATGCAGCAAATCCCCAGAGTAACCAAACAGCTCGGGGGGAGCCAAAACCACAAGGCAGGTATAGGGGACTAAAAGAGACCAAGAAGCCCTCCTACTAAAATGCAATGCTTAGTGTGGTTTGCCTTCTTAAAGTGGACCTGAACTCTTGCTTGGGACAGAAGGAAAACAGTGAAATGCACCCTGTATGTAGTTTAGCCCGTTTAATTCCCCCTCATTTGTGTCTAATCACAAGTTGTAATCTGATCTCTCCCCTGTGTCACATGACTGCCTATGGCAGAGATGGCAGATAAGGCAAGGTTAACAATATGTCTGCTTCCATGAATCAGGATGTAGAAACTGTGCAGATTTATTTTAGGATTTGTATCAGCTGTAACAAAGAAATGTTTTTTGTTTAAAGGTTATTATGCTGTTGTGTATCTTTGAGAGCAGAGAGGACGTTCTGAGTTCAGGGTCCGCTTTAAAACAGAAGGTACTTGCGATAATTCAGCTTTAAGTGAACATCTGTGGTTACCCACAATGCATCGCTACTGAATATGCAGAGGTTATTTTATGGATTGTTAATGTAATTAAAAAAATATATATATATTGCCTGGAACTGTGAAGAGCCATTTAAAGTGAAACAGTCTCGTCCAGTGCTGAGGTATTGTATGTTAGATATACTACTGGCAAACCAGAAATGACCTTATTTTGTACTCCGCTTATGTTCCTGCAAGGTACACCGAATCAATTAAGATTTTTTTTTTTAAATAGAACATAACCTATATCATATACTAATAAAATTCCAATTTTGCATCAGAGATCTCAGTGCTATATCAATCTTTGTTAAGAAAGAACTGCAATAAAAACCTAAAAAAAAAAAAAAAAAAAAGACAAAAATGATTAAAAACATAACAAACATGTAAATACCTGTTTCCGCCATCTCGTGCAGTGTGATCATGGAATAGGGGGGCTCCTGATCACTGAAAGATAATGGTTATAACACTTTTATACAAACAGAGAAAAGGGTGCGTTCTCTATTCAAGGCTCAATGTTTCATCAGTAATAGGCAGCGGTGACCCAGGCATTCTACATTTCACAGCAATTGTTATGTGGACGGATTAGAGTCACTCAACAGGAAATTATGCTCCACAACAGATGCTATAGGCTGAGCCCCTCAACCTCCTGCGATCTGGTTACAGAATAACCGCTGTCAACATCTGCTGCTGCAGGTCTAACTAGATGCTCTGTGGAAACTTAGAAAAATGGCCTGAACTCAAAATAGAAATAGGAAGTCTTAAGCTGTCCATACATCTAGCGATGTATGGGCTCATCGGCTTAGATAGATCGCTCTCTGATCGGAGAGAGAGATCTCTTGGCTGCCCATACACAGCAGGCCGACTCCCAATCGATTTCAGAATAAATCTAAGGAATCAGCCTCATGACGCTGCCAAATGGTAATGCCCCCATTCTCATGCCCGTGTATTGTAATCTTACCTGTTACAGTTGCGGCAACTCCCGGTCTAATCTGCTGCATCACTGCCACATGGAAGTGTGTATACCACATAAGGCTTGTGTGAGGGGAGACAGGAAGACTAGGAGATGCCACAGCTGGGCAGGTGAGTTTTACAAAGCAAGCGCATTGGGGGCGGGGGGGGGGGGGGGGGGGGAACGACACACATTTACATTTGGAAAGACAGCGGCTGGGGGTCTGTAGCATTTGTTGGTACCGTGATATTGGTCGCTGTTACCGCCGCACACGATCAACCACATGGGACTGAAATTTTCCAGTTTGCTTGATCAATACATCTGCCCAATTTTGAGAACAGTTGAAGTGACAATCGGGCAGGCTTCCTGCAGCTTCGACTTTTATCCGATTCGATAAAATTACCATCTCTCCCATTGCTAGGTGCAACTGTGCAATCCAGTAACTCTACCGCTCTATTACCTGTGACAGTCGCAAATGTAAAAAAATAAATGGATAATTAGTGCTGACTAGTTCAGCATTAACATGGCTATTACAAACCCTGCACCCCCCACTGCTCTCCGTTAGTAGGATAGGCAGCACCTTCTTTTGCCCACCAGACAGCATATCCTATTCTGTCATTCTGTCAGCACCACATCATTCTGTTTCCAGTTTAAAGGACGTTTAATGCACTATAGGAGCGCTTTCTTCTTTTCTACCTCACATTTCTACAGCTACCTGGATCCACCCAGTGGATAAAAGCTGCTCCACAGTGCACTTAAAGGGGATATCCCCAACTCATCAGCCTTTACAGCCGAAACACTATCAATCAGCAGCGCAGGAGAAATACACCGCTCTTTTTATTAACCACTTACGGACCAGGGCTTAACCTCCCCTAGTGACCAGGCTATTTTTTATAAATTAGGTCACTGCAGCTTCAAGGGCTCCCTGCAGGGCCGCACAACTCAGCACACAAGTGATTTCCCCCCCCCTTTTTTGCCAACCAACAGATCTCTCGGTTGGTGGGCTATGATTGCTCCCAAGAGGTTTTTTATTATACTTATTTTATAATAAATTTGCCTCTTTTTTTTTCCTGTTTGTCCCACCACCCGCCCCTCATCAGCCTATGGCAGCCGATCCTGAGCCTCTAGAGGGGACAGCCGTGTCACACAGTTGTCCACAGTACAGCGCTGTCATAGAGCGCATCGCTGTACAGTGTAAATAGGCCGCAGTTTTGCCATCTAACAGTCTCCTAGCGGCGATCGCCGCAGCGAGACAGGTGGCGGAGCAGAGCTCCGTCATCCTAGCGCAGATGCGCACAATCTCCTGCATATCCCCGCCCCAGGATGCCGATCAGCATTAGACGGTCTTAGGGCTGCCGCCGCGGTCACGCCCATCGCACCGAGCGTCCCGACGGAGGTTTTACAGCTGAAAGGAGCGCTTTCTTCTTTTCTGCCTCCCATTTCTACTGCTTCCAGTTTAATAGCTGATTCAGTCATTACAAAGAAATATCAGTCATGTGACCCAGACATTTATGGCAATAAAGGGGGGGCTCTTATCAAAAAGTCTAAGGGCCTATTCCACTACACGCGGATTCTGGATGCATAAAACTGACTCCAAGGGCCTGTTTCCACTAAACGCGATATTTCTGATGCAGATTTCCCATAGGCAATCATTAGAGTTAGTTTTTCTGCATCCAGAATCTATGTGTAGTGGAAACAGGCCCTTAGCACACAAAAGAATATAATCTCACTTAAATTCACAATCTGTATTGAAATACAATTTGTGGTTAAAAAATGTTTCCTTCCATAGTATGTGGGCAAACCCACTGGCATCTGCACAGCGTGGCCGCACTGGTACACAGAGGGGAGCTCGGCTGTGACTATAAGGAGGAGGATCGGGGAAGCCACTGGATCATAACCAATTTTTATTGCTGCCCTGTTTCTCCACCTGAGTACATCTTTTAAATTCTTATCCATAAAGGAAGTGGGGAGATCTCTCCAACAGTGACAGACAGCAGCATTTAACCTAATGGCAACTTGAAATGAGATGCTTCATTTGAAGTTGCTTGTGCAATGCCAGCCTCTGTCAGCATATATGGCTTGGCTGTCTAATGCAGCCAAATATTTGCAGAGCAGTAAGAAGTTATATTTACCTGTTCCGGACGGCTTCTTCTCTTCCTCCACCAGCGGCTCTGAACTGCCGACAGGTCTTCTGTGTCTCGATCACATGATATGACGGGATTGCAGGGCTGGATTTAGAGCTGAGGAGCTTATAGGCACAGAAGTTCTGGCACCCTAAGCCCGGCCCCTCACCACAGGCCACACCCCTAAGCCCACGTAGATCACACAGACACACACACCTTAACCCTCCCAGAACGTCCCCCTGGAGTCACAGAAGAGGCGCCTGCTGCATCGCTTCCCTCCCTCCAATTAAAATGTGTCGTCTCCCCAACCTCCAGCGGGGACCCTTAGAGAGCGACAGAATTCAGAAGAATGCAACCAGGAGCTGAGCAGAGCCACTGTTTGCGAGATGGACAGTGAGAGCCGCTGCCTGCACCGTTCTCTACATCGGATGGAGGGGAACTGAGCAGAGCGGGGACATTTTCATTGGAGGGAGGGAAGCTGAGCAGCTGGGGACAGTTTCTTAGGAGGGAGGGAGAGAAGTGATGCAGCAGGCGCCTTACGCGACTCCAGGGGTAAGTTCTGGGAGGGGAAGGCCGCCTTACACATATAAGGCGCCTGTAGGCACGTGCCTACAGTGCCTTATAGGAAATCCAGCCCTGTGTGATCAGGATCCAGGAGCCCGTGTCAGCGTCACAGCGCCACCCGGGGGTGGAAAAGGGGTAATGGAAGGTATGGAAGAGACTCTACCATCACCCCTCTTCCACCACCAGGTGGTGCTGTAACACTCACACGGTCTCCTGGGTCCTGATCACATCATATCATGTGATCGGAAACCAGAAAGACATGGCGGGATTACAACGCCGCCATGGTGGAGGAAGTATAAGCCAATCCAGCCATCCGAACAGGCCTGTATGAGAGCTCCTGGACACCACATACCCTGCTGAGGCTGCCAGGCACACTTCCCCAGCAGCAGGAAAAATTCAGCCCTGCAGCCAAATAAAGTTTTACTCTTTTAGGCTGCTAAAGGGTTAAACAATATCTCTGTGGAGTGGGGAAGAGTTTAGGCGCAGCAGTAAAAGCCAGGCTGAGACTGTTTCCTGTGCCCCGGACTAACAGTTTTCATGTTAAAGTCACAACCCCCAGAGAAGTTTCTAATTTGTTTCAAATTACTCCAAACTACAATAAAAACCATTTCCTGAAATTAAAGCCCCCCTGAAGTGGGTTAAAACAACAACTGAGTTGAACCTATGGTGAGCTAGAATAGAGAACCAAATCCTTAGCCTACCGATGCTGCTCGTTGTCTTCAGAGTCCCATTCCTTGTCCTTTTCGCTCACCAGCCTCGCAGATGTTTCCCCCTGAGCAGCAATGAGCGAGTGATGCGAATGTGCAAGTTCTGAAGCACACATTCACAGTGGAAGAGAGCACTCTTGGATGAGCACTTCCCTTAGCTGCACACTCGCGCAGCTCTGAATCGCCCGACACCGCGGGTATGGGGTTATAGTCAAATATGATGAGGACCAGAGACTGGGAACTAGCAGTATCAGGAGGCTAATAGTTAGGCAATATAGTCCACCATAGGCTTAATTCTGCCCCCCCCCCCCCCCCCCAAATTTAGGGTACTTTAAGTTTTAATAGGACACAGTGATACCTGCTTGGAGCTGTGACGCTGCTTTACATTAAAGAGAGTCTGAAGACTTAAAATTTACCTCTTTATTTCAGAATGCTCTTCAGCCTTAAGAGCAAAGATGATTCGCCGCAACCCCTGCGGCCATCCGAGGTCTTTGTCCCCCTCGAAATCCCAGGGCAAAATCCTCCGGTACTCCCCGGAGGTGCCAGCGCTTTGCGCTGTAGCTCTGCCTCCCCCATGGAAGCAAAATCTGCGACTTTGAAAGTCGTAGAATCTTGCCCCGGGGTTTGGGGGGATAAAGACCTCATATGGCTGCCGGGATGCGGCGAATCATCTTTGCTCTTAAGGCTGAAGAGCATTCTGAAATAAAAAGAGGTAATTTTTAAGGCTTCAGACTCATTAAAAACAGCTGATTTAGTTTTCTCAGCAGACAACACGAATAGGAGACAATTGTGGCTCCTAATCACATGATCACGTTGGGCCTGATGCATGAACCACCGGTAATATTACTGGTACTAACACTAGCAGACTACTGAGAATCAGAATCATTTATTTTGCACAAGTAAAAAAAAAGGGGGGGGGGGCTATGGAGGGGGGATTGTACCCAGAAACAAACGCCCCCGTTTGGCTCATACAGGTTCTGGAAGGATGGGGGGGGGGATAATGTCTGAAAGACAAGAGCAGAAGCTGCCACCAGTCGCACTTGGCAATCATCTGTCATCCCTAAGGAGACATGGGGAGGGGGGGCTCTGAAACAGTTGACATCACATTTTCTACCTCTTTACTCATTACAGTTTTGTTTTGTTTTTTACACTATTGTGCAAAAGTCTTAACCACCCTGGCGTTCTGATTAAATCGCCAGGGTGGCTGCGGGAGGGTTTTTTTTAAATAAAAAAAAACTATTTCATGCAGCCAACTGAAAGTTGGCTGCATGAAAGCCCACTAGAGGGCGCTCCGGAGGCGATCTTCCGATCGCCTCCGGCGGCAAGAGATAACACGGAAGGCCGCAATGAGCGGCCCTCCGTGTTTCGCTTCCCTCGTCGCCATGGCGACGAGCGGAGTGACGTCATGGACGTCAGCCGACGTCCTGACGTCAGCCGCCTCCGATCCAGCCCTTAGCGCTGGCCGGAACTGTTTGTTCCGGCTACGCTGGGCTCGGGCGGCTGGGGGGACCCTCTTTCGCCGCTGCACGCGGCGGATCGCCGCGCTGCAGCGGCGATCAGGCAGCACACGCGGCTGGCAAAGTGCCGGCTGCGTGTGCTGCTTTTTATTTGGTTGAAATCGGCCCAGCAGGGCCTGAGCGGCAGCCTCTGGCGGTGTTGGACGAGCTGAGCTCGTCCAGACCGCTCAGCAGGTTAAAGAGACACTGAAGTGAAAAAAAATTATGATATAATGATTTTTATGTGTAGTCCAGCTAACAAATAAAACATTAAGATCAGAGACATAAGTCTAATTGTTTCCAGTACAGGAAGAGTTAAGAAACTCCAGTTATCTCTATGCAAATAAGCCATTAAGCTCTACGACTTTCAAAGTCGTGGAGAGGGCTGTCTTCTGAAGTTTATTATCTCAACTGTCAGTGAAAACTTTTCTTTTTCTCTGCCAGAGGAGAGTTCAATAGTTCACAAGACTGCTCTAAAAAATAATTTAGAATGCCGAGTGTTGTGTAATCTGCACATATTAGAGAATGATGCAATGTTAGAAAAAACACCATATACCTGAAAATAAAAATATGAGAATATTTTCTTTGCTGCTAATCTTCTAGTAATTATTCTTAGTACACAACCAATTCACTATATCATATTTTTCACTTCAGTGTCTCTTTAAAAAGGACCACTAAAATGTAAAATGTAAAAAAACCTGTAAAATGTAAAAGGAATGTGTACACATAATTATAAAATGTACATTTGTCCCACAGTAAAATGTATTGTAAAAAAAAAAAAAAAATTTCCTGCAGCACTTACCATGAGTTAGTGAAAATCTGAGAGCTCTCACAGGTTTTGGATTTTCTTTATTCTCTATAAAAGCACTCCCTGGAAAGGACCTGTACAATGTTGCCATCAAGCCTGTCTCCTCATGTGCACATGAAAATTCCTAAGAATCCTCCCCCATGAGGGGACAAACTAGTGCAAAATCTGTCAGAACTGCCAGAAGCAGACTGAAGCAAGGAACCCTAATGCTGGGAATACACGGTTCGTTTTTGCCTTCGTTTAAACCTTCGATTCGTTCGGTAAACGAATCGAGTGTTGAAAACGTATGTGAAAATAGTCATAATCTCATTATAGTTTCGATTAATAGACCCCAAAAACGAACGACTAGTGATCGAACATGTTTGATATTATCTCTCTTTATCCATCTAATCGAGCCATTGGTAGGCTTGATGGCTCTTCAGATCGATTATATATTCGTTTATGCTAGTCCGTCCCTGTAAAAAGGGATTTTCGTTTCGTTTCTTTGCAGCCTTCGATCATTGGAAAAACGAAACCATCAGAATCGAAAAAAAAAAACGAAACCGTGGGTGGTGATATTAACCGTATGATCGATTATTTCGGGATCGAAAAGGACAAAAGGCACAATCGAAACGAAGGATTAAACGAAGGCAAAAACGAACCGTGTATTCCCAGCATAAGTCAGTAGTTGAACTGTGGCAAGTCCTCTTGACTGCTTGGAAGAACCCACCATGTAAGTACCTACAGACACAGCAGGAGTGCCTAACAGAACGGCTATTCTCTTATAAGCAAAGGACAGTCACAACCAACTTCACTTGTATTTAGTTTTTTGTTTTATGGCAGAATTAGGAAGTTTCTTGGACAAGGAAAACAATTAATGACATTGCCCTATTTTTGAAAGCAATGCTAATGCGCCTAAGGCATATTTGTATAATACTGTATAGATAGTGTTATTAGTGTACATAGAAATTATATTTAGTAAGAAAGAGGTCCAAAACAAAAAAGTCCAACATTTGGAAAATGGTCTACTCCTAAGACTAGAACCTGAAGCAATTTCAAAATAAGTCCAGCAAGGAGAGTAGCATTTTGTCCATAAAGAAGAAGGCACTTACTTGTCTACAAGCGTCCTGATGACAGCCAAGGTATCCAGCACCAGGCCATCTACATTAGGTTTTTTCCTCCGAGGTTCATGTGGTCCTCGGCCCCTCCGTGGAGGCCGCACAGGGTCCCTTGGCCGGTTTCTGGCTTCACTGGTAGGAGTGATGCGGTTATCAGTTTGCTGACTTGGAGAATCCACATTGTCCTCCAGTCCACTGTCTTCTCTGCATACACACGTGTTCCCCATGTTTCTGGTCCCCAAATGTTCATTTACGCTCACCGTTCGGTGCCCAAGACGGAACAGAAAACCTCGGAGAAGGCTTCTGCTGGTGTAGAATGTAATCCAAACAAATACAATCATCTAGGACGTTGGATGCCTTGTGACCTCATGATCATGAATTCTTGTCGTCGCCATCATCCTCCAGGCGCTCAAGTGTTCAGATACTCACTGGTAGACATTATCTGAGGCAAGGATCCATATCCCATAAAGAGCACTACAGAAATTAGAGGGTGTGAGTACAAATAAAACCATAAACGGCAGAAGGAATTTCTCTACACTAACATAGCAAACATTTATTATCCCAATTTAGAAGATTGCAGGTAAGGACCATATTGCTTCATTGCTGTCTGTCTTATTGCATGTAAAAAGAAGCTACGTGACCCTAAAGGCTAACAGATTTCCAATGGATCATTTCACCTTTAAAGAAACACTTAAGCCAGGTATAAAAAAATCAGTTTTACTTTCCTGGGGCTTCTACCAGCCCCCTGCAGCCGCCCCGGGCCCTCGCAGTCACTCATGGAGCCTCCAGTCCCCCACCGCCAACTAGTTACGTTTTGCCGACAGGCCTGGCCACGCATATTTTTTCCACGCTCCCATCCGCAGTAGTGTCCTGCGCCTGTGCAGAACGCTATTGAGGACGGGAACATGAAGAAGGATACGCATGGCCAGGTCTGTACAGGCACAGAAAGCCCGCTGACTGCCTGTCAGCGAAAACAAAACTAGCTGGCGGCGGCGGACTGAAGGCTCCATGAGTGACTGCGAGGGCACGGGACAGCTGCAGGGGGTTGGTAGAAGCCCCAGGCAAGTATTCCTGGCTTAAGTGTCCCTTTAATCAAAGGACTGCAATGCCAGGTACACAGATTTTACACAAATTTATTGTTTGTGGGTTTAGTGACAGGGCTGTACAGACACGCTGCCTGGCTCTCAGCTGAACAGAATGCTCTGCTCTATGGAGAGAGGAAGGCAGACACAAGAACAGTACTTTTCTTTACAGTTACTACAGAAACCATACATTTGGGAAAGGGGTGAGTCGTGTGAAAGCCACACCCACAAGTGACCACATAAGATCAGGTACCTCCAGAGGATGACTTAGCTGCATGTTATTGCTGGAACTTCACCAACTCTGGATGAGTAAAATAGGAGGGGGGGGCCTCAGTATCAGGGAGGGAGGCAGACAAGAAAATAAAACATACAGCCGGGGTTTTATACTGCAGACCTAGAAGGGAATGACACATGCACAACAATTCAGCCAGTTCATACAATACTGGAGGTTTGTTCTTAGCAATGAATTAGGCTTCTTGGTTTCATTTCATTAGGTGGCCATACACTTATTGATTTTTCCCTGCGATTTCCAGACAATTCAATCGAATCTGTAAGAAATTGGTGCCGCAACATGTCAGCTCGATCATTAGAATAATTTTTTTTGCCAAAATCGATTGAGTTGGTTGATTGTACCAGACAGGAGACGTAGATCGGCGGCAGGTCGGGAGTGGTGGCAGATCGAAAGCCCATAGTGCAACAAACAGTACAACCCTGCGGATTAATAGATTTTGAATATATTTCGTGGTGAAACACTCCAGTGTGAATGGGCCCTTAGGGTAGGAACACACTAGGCAGAATCGCACATGCAGTTTCCATAGCACATAGTGGAAAAAGCATATGCGATTCTGCCTAGTGTGTTCCTACCCTCATACCAGCTTTGAGAGAGGATGATTAAACCGGAAAGACTGCTATAAGCATGTGCTTCTCTTCAGCTAGCTGACATTACTTCAGTGCACTGACTGAAAGGTCAACAGCTGTGTGCTGAAACAATGATCAGGTCAGGTGGTTTGCTTTCATTTTCAGCTATCCGCATCACAGCTTTGTCTTAAAAGGCTTATTATTTATATTAGTTTTATTTCATACGATCTGCAACGGGTACATTATTGATAAAATGATAGAAGACAGTGAACGATATCTTTCAGCACTAGAAGTGCTCTTAGGAAATATGCGCTCCTAGTAACCAATTGTCTCCTAGCAACTAGTAGTGATAAGTTGCTTAATTAAGTGAGCCTGTCACGACAGAAAGAAAAAGGCGTGCAAACTGATTATTTTTTTTCTGTTTATTTGGGTTTTTTAGCGGTCATTACTTTTCTGGTCATCATACTGAAGCTATAGTTCAGTAAAATGCCTTAAAAAAAAGAGCCTTTGAGCAATAATGCAATTTATGTCTTATGATTTTAACCCCATCTTAAGACAGTAGCACACCACCACTGTTCTATCCAGGGTAATGCTACTCTGTAAGTGTACTGATAGTAAACTATCTGTGGGGTGTGATTCCCAGACCACTCAGTAGTTCCACAGATTTACATTAAAGGGAACCTGTACTGAGTAAAATTATTTAAAATAAACACATGAGGTAACTAAATGAACATTACATAGTTACCTAGCCATCAGTTCCTCTCAGAAGCTCAACATTTTCTTCTGACAATGATCCCTTCCAGTTCTGACAACATTTTGTCAGAACTGAAATATATCAGTTGCTGTCAGCTATAGCTGAGTGGACAACTGATGTGCCCAGTTATGTCCATGTTTTCCTATGGCTCAAGTGGGCGATGTTACAGTTTAACAGTGTGCTGACCAGGTAGCGGTTATGGAGTAATGGCCATTTTCAAAATGGAGGACGGAGAATTCCATTGACCACAGTGGACAAACAGGGCGCAGGAGAGGAGAAAGAGATTGAGGAGTAGACTACATGGGAGGTAAGTATGACTTGTGTATGGTAGTTTTGAGTTTTAATTTTCAGTTCGGGTTTTCTTTAAGGCTGGGTACACACAACATAAAAGGTCGCATTTTATGTCATGTGCGGTTTTCTTTGTGTGCGTTTTTGCTGCATTTGCATTTTTTTCCCGCAGGTGCGTTTTTCAAGCGTTTTGTGTGCGTTTTAATGAGTTTCGCATATGCGTTTTATGCAAATAACTAGGACGACAACAGGAAGCGGAAATACATCACAAAACAATTTTTGTTTTAAAAAATGCATACCATTGCGTTTCCATTGACTCATTATGTGAATTTTTGCATAATATGCAACAAAACCAGTGGTTTTAAAAACGCACGCATACAAAACGAATCTGTTTTTATATGCCTTTTTTTCCTGTGGCCCATAGACTTCCATTAGCAGCAAAAACGCAGCATTTTCGGCAACGCTAGCGTTTCTGCTAAGTGTGCGCCTAGTCTAAGTGACTGAAATATCGTGGAAGTGAATTAAATATACTGTCTGTGCCCACCCAATATCCTATAAATTGTAAACTCAAACACGCAGGGCTCTCTCTTCTATTATATCTTGTAGTATTTACCAAAGCTGCACTTATAGATATACTAAGTACAAGCTGTGTATTGTCAGAATTGACCATTTTTTCAATATTACCTGTTTGCCATTTATAAAATAACTGGCTGGTGGTGCGTTCTACGCTGCGCGAGGCAGGAGTGTGCATGCTCTCTCTCTGGGCGGTCATACACAGCAAGATAGCGCATGCGCGCCGCCCCTCCACAAATATGCCATTAAATCAGTGCTGCAACTAATCACGGCCAAACACAGTGAGGCGGGGCAGAAGGAGGCGTGTGCAAGATAAACATACAGACTCACAGCGGCCAGACTGGAATTTATCATTATAGATAATAGATGGAGATTACAGTTTTTCTATTTGTTTCTTAGCTACACACTTGCTATAGTCTGCTGCCACCATGCTTAAAGGACAAGTGTAGTAAGAGGTATAGGGAGGCTGCCATATTTATTTCCTTTTAAACAATGCACATGCCTGGCAGCCCTGCTGATCCTCTTACTCTAATACCTTTAGCCATAGACCCTGGACAAGCATGCAGCAGATCAGGTGTTTCAGACATTATTGTCAGATCTGACAAGATTAGCTGCATACTTGTTTCTGGTGTTATGCAGACACTACTGCAGCCAAATAGCTCAACAGGACAGACAGGTAACTGGTACTGTTTAACAGGAAATAAATATGGCAGCCTCCGCATACCTCTCACTACAGTTGTCCTTTAACCTTGTACATTTAGTATGCTAGATGGTTCTCAGCCAAGGAGGATTGCTGTGAGATCTGGAGAGCTGGATGATTTCCGCCAAGTGCAGGCCAAGCCCATTGATCTCCTCCTCATCCCCCTTTCTGTGTCATGCACCATCCATCCTTCCTACTCCATAGCAACATAATGAGTCAATGGCCTGCTGGCTAATGATGTGTCTGTAGAGCACTCAGCCACAAAGGCATTGAGTCCTGATCCTTGTGAGCAACCACAATTGTGAGGGTCTATGCACCCTTAGGCCACATACACACATCAGACCAAGGTCTTTTGAAAACGAAAGATCACAGACCAATTTTACCCCCTTCCATGTAGTATGAGAGCCATACCTACACAGTCTTTTCTATGGAGCTGAACTCCACATCAGAAAAAAAATCTTTGCAAGATGCTGCGCACACACAGATGCTGTAAGACACAAAAGATCAGTATCTGCAAAAGATCTGTTCCTGCCAAAAATCCATTCCTGCAAATTGCAATGATAGTCTATGAGATCTGCAGATCATCATACACACATGATTTAACTGACATTCATCTGCAGATCAGATCCACCAGGATGGATTTTCAGATCTGCAGATGATTGCTTGATCTGCAGATGAATGTCAGTTAAATCATGTGTGTATGATGATCTGCAGATCTCATAGACTATCATTGCAATTTGTAGGAATGGATTTTTGGCAGGAACAGATCTTTTGCAGATACTGATCTTTTGTGTCTGTACAGCATCTGTGTGTGCAGCATCTTGCAAAGATTTTTTTCTGATGTGTAGTTCAGCTCCATAGAAAAGACTGTGTAGATATAATATTTCACTGACTGGCCGTATAAACGCCCTCAAGATGACTGCTCTACCAAAGATCCTCTATCTTTTTCGAGCCCTCCCTATCAGGATATCTCTTTCAGATATCAAAAAACTACAGTCACACTTTCTGAGATTTTTATGGGCGGGCAAAGTACCTAGAATAAGTTATCTACATTTAGCTAGAGGAAAAAATCAGGGTGGCCTGGGAGCTCCTATGCTACTTAAATACTTTTATGCCTCTAGGTTAGCCCAACTTGCACAATGGTCAGCCCCCAGGGGTACAATTAGATGGGTAGATTTGGAGGCAGCTATAATCCATCCTTTCCCCTTATCATCCCTACTTTGGACCAAACGCCCTTTTTTGAATAAATCAGGACCTATAACGGTAATTCTAGAATCCCTATCTATCTGGAGAAGACAACAATCTAGTCTTGGGCTCCTACATAAAAGATCTTTAGACGAATCTATCCTTTTAAATCGGGACTTCCCACCGGGTCTGGAAACCCAACCGTGGATAAACTGGCTGAAATCGGGAGCCTTTACACTCAAGGATATAGCCCCTGATGGTACTATAACCCCATGGGAGGAAATTCAGGTCAAATTTAAGTTACAGACACCAGACTTCTTTAGGTATCTGCAGCTTAGGCACTTTGTCCAGAGTTGCGTAGTAGAGGGCCTCGAGACCCTATCACCCCCTATCGCTAGAGAGTTCCACTCTTATAACCACACTCCCGGTATGATCTCACTATTTTACTATGAAATCTGGTACCGGCAATTGGAAGAGATTTCCCCTGCCATGGTTAAGTGGCAGGAGAGGCTTCAGAAGGTGTGGTCCCTGGACGACTGGGAAATTATCTGTCTAGATATCGCTAAATCCTCCAGGAATAGTCTAGTTCAAAAAAGAGGATACAAAATTCTTTATGACTGGTATAGATCCCCGGCACTACTCTTCAAAAGGGGTCTTTCCCCCACAGATGTCTGTTTTAGAGGTTGCGCACAGCAGGCAGACCATGTACACTGTTGGTGGCTCTGTGGAATAGTGCAGGATTTTTGGAAATTGTGCTTTCAACTGGCTTCTACAGTTCTGAGCACAGAGGTTACCCCTGACCCATGGGTGGCCCTGTTTGGTCACTCCGACCCTCACTTATCTAAACATAACAATAAATTGCTAGTACACCTCTGTAATGCCACCAAGGCTATTATAGCAAAAGAGTGGAAATCCCCTTCCCTATCAAAAACTGCCCTTATGCACAAAATTAATGAATACTACTGGATGGAGAAGATAACAGCCTCGTTATATGATGAGGAGGATCGGTTTGACAAGATATGGTCGCCCTGGGTGGATAGATTCTTCTAAGAGTTGTGTAAGAACGCCTTATATAAGTAAATTATGGCACTAACTACTCTCTCTCCCCGAGGGCCTATGTGAGCATTATTGACCACCGGAACTGGAAATTGTTGGACGTTTTTGGCTCATTTATATATATGCACCATAGCAATCACAGTTATGACAATGACATATAACTACTTGTAGAATGGACTTCACCTATGTAGTTGATAAATGACTGATACCAAAATCAGGAAATGAAAACTTTTGCTTACTGTAATACGTTGTATGTATGAGAAGTTTTTCAATAAAAGTTTATTGTTGAAAAAAAAGAAAAGACTGTGTAGAGTATGGCTCTCATACTACATGAAGGGTGGTAAGATTGGTCTGTGATCTTTCATTTTCCAAAGACTATAGTCTGATGTGTGTATGAGCCTTTAGATGTACATGCAGAGGAAGGATGCCAGAGCACTGCCTGTGCAAACTGGGTGCAAGTGTCTCACAGGTCTAAAGGAGCAGATAGTGACCGCTCCACTGTTGGCTCCCTCAGTCAAACAACCCATATGGTGACTACAGATGGTCAACCAGAGGTTAATTGTTTTGTCTAGCATGGAAAGGTCATGAATATTGCATACAGCCTGAAACAGACAATGAAATACACCTCCCGCCAATTCTGCTAGGCCCAGTTCCCAGCTGCATGCAATCTGCATTGAGCACGCATGCAAGGCAGAATCACTAGCACCTCACTGACCATCATTACTGGTTACCACTGCTATGCTGTTTGCAGTAATGTCAGCCAAGCACAATGGCCCAGCTCAGCTATTCCCCAGAGTGCTGAAACAATGACCAAATGCAAAACCCACAACCACAGTGAGAACAGCATCAGCTCCTCAGCAGACAAGCATCCTCCATATACTCTGCCCAGAAATGCCTCTGCTCTTACCATCAATTTTATAAGTGCTTCCTCCTTATTACAGGCACGTCATCACTTCTTACTACCTGCTCTGTAATGTCACGTGTCACATGCGCTCTGAACAATCTGTTTTGTATTTCTTTATATTTGGTTAAAAATGTCATTCAGCCTACCATTCAGCTTCCATGTCAGCACGTCACACTCCTTTGTATGTTTCTTATGCATGCTAAAGGACCACTGTCCTGAAAATCATAACTAAAAATATATATAAAAATATACATATAAGAAGTAGATTTCTTCTGAGCCATACATTACTTTTCTCCTATGTTGCTGTCACTTACAGTAAGTAGTAGAAATATTATAGAACCAAAAAGTTTTGAACTAGCCCATCTCCTCAAGGGGGATTCTCAGGGTTTGCTTTATTTTCAAAAGCATTTCGTAAATGGCAGTTGCTCTGCCCAACTGCGATAAAAATTGTGCAGCGAGCAGAGAGGCTGGCAAGCATCCTATATAACAATCCATGCGTCCTCCTGTGTCTGTGCATTCTGACAATGCGCAAGCGCTGCACCTGTGTGGACTTGGGACAGCCGAGGACAGGTGCAGGAGGGCGGGGTATGCACAAGTATCGCAGCTGTGCGCACATCGGAGAGCATGGCCGTGTGCTCGTATGATGTGATGCATACCCACATGGCTGATATTGTGGTGAAACCTCTCCCACGGTTTGATGTCAGGGTCATGGCCCTGACCGTTTTCTGTCTGTGAACCTCATTGCATTCAGGGAAATAAAAGCGGTTTCCAACTGCCATGCAAGCAGTATGTCTCTCTGTCGTTTCAGCCGACCCTGAAAGCAACAGGGTGCCTCCATGGTCACTTACAGCCGCACCCGTGTTCTGCTGCAGCGATGGAAAAACAATGATCACTGATAAAAGCTGCTGAAAGATGCTAAATGCTTTTCTGCACACTTGCAGAAAACCATTTAACGAGAAGTCACCAGAAGAAGCCAGTGTGAACTGGCAGTAAAAAGTTATATTTTATGGTATTAGAATAGCAGTTTATAGGGCGGGTTTTTATGAGGACTGGTCCCTGGTCCTATTGTTGAATATCGATTCCCAGAAGAGATACTCGGTAGAGCATAATTCAGTCAAAACTGCATCTTATATCAAATATTCGCTGAAAAACAGATGCGTTTTAACTGATCAGTTGTGATCAGTGCATTGTGAAAAGCTTTCAGTTAAAATGCATACAATGTGAACTGACCCATAGGGAAACATGGACATTAGGCTGCACATCAATTGTCTGTTCGGTTATAACTGCCAATAGGGGTGCAAAATGTTGCCCCTGCACCTCCTTATCCTCGTTTCATCATGCCAGGTTGTACATATGCCAACAGCATATATAAATCCTAATATGAAGAATACGCAGGAAGGTTGGAAACGCTGTTAATATTGGAAATAAAAAGATTTAACTGGATTATGTGCTCCACCAATCATCTCATCAGAAGTCAGGGCAACCTGTAAATCCAAAATGCTAATTCCGGTGAACAAAGAACTTCCTATTTGCACAGTAAAGTACAGTCATAAGATGAATGGAAAATGTTGGCCTTCACGGAAGAATAGCAATTTGCATTACGATACATAAATAAAACCGTCCCTAAATTCCTCCAGCAGAAACAATGCGATTTTCAAACAAATCATTTGGGCATAAAGAGAACCGGAATCCCTGCCTTGGCGTACGAGAGAGAACGGCGCTGGAGACTTGGGCGCAGGATACAGCTGTGTATGGCTGATCCTGCTGCCGCACAAGCCCGGGCCGTGTTAATTACTATTCCCCCTCCAGGCCGCCATGGGTAGTGGGGGAATGAAATAATTCGGCTTCCAGCAATTGCTAGAAGCCGAATTATTGTTTTAAAAGCAACTACAGCTTCGTCTTCTAACGGCGCTGAAGTTACTCCCTGTGCCTGCTATAGCCGTAGTTCCTATTACGGCCTATGGTGGCGCCAGCTGCGCCCAAGTCTCCTGCGCTGCTGCGCCCAATTCTCCAGCATTGGATTTAGCGTGTTTGCTGCCTTGTACTGATGAGGACCAAAAGCCAGAAACAGGCTGTCTACATGTGGTGTTGGTGTGGCTGTGTAATATTTAAAGCAATAGGCTTGCTATACACAAGGGGTTCTGGATGCTTGCCTTGCTTACAGGGGTGAAAAGGGATCATTTGCATATTCAGTAGTGATGCATTGTGGGTAACCACAAATGTTCACTTATAGCTGAATTGTTGCAAACTTCCTTTTGTTTTAAAGAGACTCCGTAACAAAAATTGCATCCTGTTTTTTATCATCCTACAAGTTCCAAAAGCTATTCTAATGTGTTCTGGCTTACTGCAGCACTTTCTGCTATCACAGTCTCTGTAATAAATCAATGTATCTTTCCCCTGTCAGACTTGTCAGCCTGTGTCTGGAAGGCTGCCAAGTTCTTCAGTGTTGTGGTTCTGCTATGAACTCCCCCTTCCATGCCCCTCTATGGACACTGCCTGTGTATTATTTAGATTAGGGCAGCTTCTCTCTTCTCTCTTATCTTTTACAAGCTGGATAAATCGTCCTCTGAGCTGGCTGGGCTTTCACATAGGGCTGGTGCACACCGAGCGGCTTTTTGGGCGTTTTCAGATCCGCTTGCGGCTGCGGATCTGCTTGGTCAATGTATCTCAATGGGGTGGTGCACACCAGAGCGGCAGGCGTTTTGCAGAAACGAAAAATGCCTGGGTGAGGCATTTTTTGGATTTCGGATGCGTTTCTGCCTCAATGTTAAGTATAGGAAAAACGCAAACCGCTCTGAAAAACGGCACTTCAGAGCGGTTTTGCAGGCGTTTTTGTTACAGAAGCTGTTCAGTAACAGCTTTACTGTAACAATATATGAAATCTACTATACTGAAAACCGCAGCAGCAATCCGCAAAACGCTAGCAAAACGCCTCATAAAAATAAAAAAAAGCGTTTAAAAATCTGCTAGCATTTTGCGGATCTGCTAGCGGGTTTTGGTGTGCACCAGCCCATACTGAGGAAATTCAGACAACAGCAAAGCTGTTTGCAGTAAGAAACGAGCAGCCTGAAACTTCAGTGCATGAGAGATGCAGGGGGAAAGAAACACACAATGATCTCTTGAGATTCAAAAAGAAGGGTGTATACAGCCTGCTTGTGTATGAATGTATTTTCTATGTGTGGACATACTGTACATCAACCTACTTCCTGTTTTGGTGGCCATTTTGTTTGTTTATAAACAAACTTTTTAAAACTGTTTTTAACCACTTTTAATGCGGCGAGGAGCAGCGAAATTGTGACAGAGGGTAATAGGAGATGCCCCCTAACGCACTGGTATGTTTACTTTTGTGCGATTTTAACAATACAGATTCTCTTTAAGAAGGCTCATTTCCCCAAGCATTGCTTATTAGTAGGAGGGCTTTTCGGTCTCTTTTATCCCCCTATACATTCCTAGTGGTTTGGGTCACCCCCAGTTGCTTGGTTACTTTGTTGAAATCATATTAGGACACAGATGCATGTTCTGTATACAATGAAATGCCTCTATGTCCTTGTATTATGAAATAAAATACATAGGTTTTAATTATGGTAGCATGTATTATCTTAAAGAGAATCTGTATTGTTAAAATCGCACAAAAGTAAACATACCAGTGCGTTAGGGGACATCTCCTATTACCCTCTGTCACAATTTCGCCGCTCCCCGCCGCATTAAAAGTAGTCAAAACAGTTTTAAAAAGTTTGTTTATAAACAAACAAAATGGCCACCAAAACAGGAAGTAGATTGATGTACAATATGTCCACACATAGAAAATACATCCATACACAAGCAGGCTGTATACAGCTTTCCTTTTGAACCTCAAAAGATAATTTGTGTGTATACCTTCTGTCCCCTTCTTCTCTCATGCACTGAACATTACAGGCTTCCTGCAGACAGCTCTGCCTGTGCCTGTGTTTGTAATTCCTCAGTATGTGTCAGCCAGCTACTTTCACAGCCTAACAGAGGATGATTTTTATCCAGCTCTCTTCTATCACTGATAAGATAGCAGAGAAGCTGCTGGCTTATGTAAATAAAACACACACTGGAGTGTGCATAGAGGAACAGACCAGCACGGAAGAGTTGGCAGCCTTCCAGACACAGGCCGACAAGTCTGACAAGGGAAAGATACATTGATTTATTACAGAGACCGTGATAGTACAAAGTGCTGCAGTGAGCCAGAACAGATTAGAATAGGTTTAGGAACTTGTAGGATGGTAGAAAAAAACGTTGTAATTTTTGTTACAGAGTCACTTTAAAGCTATAAAGGCCGAAAACAGAGAAATAATGATTTTCTTCCATTTTGTTTCTTAATATTCCAGTTAAAATGCATTTATAAAAAAAAATAATTCTTAGCAAAATGTACCACTCAAAGAAAGCCTAATTAGTGGTGGAAAAAAACAAGATAGAGATCAATAAATTGTGATAAGTAGTGATAAAGTTATTAACGAATGAATGGGAGGTGAAAATTGCTCTGATGCTTAAGGTGAAAAATCCCAGCGGGCTGAAATGGTTAAAGGGAGACCCGAGCCGAAGCTTGGGTTCCAAACAAGAACTTAACCAGAAGAGGACAGCTTCACACTCAGTGATCGCCCTAGAAATTTTTTCCAGCTGGTTGGCATGATAAAGTAGCCGGGTGGGGCGAGATGAGAGAATGCAGGGGCAGTGCTTCTGTGTGCAACTCTGCTTACAGCATAGGAGAAGGTGAGCTGATAACAACCGGGTGCTTACCAAAACTAGGCGGGCGGAGCACCCGGCTAAAAGAGCCTGGGGAGAACACTCACACTGTTTATTGGCATCAGCAGTGCGGTTGGGCGGTCGCGCTGCACCCTACCACCAAAAACAGGCCTTTGGGGAATACCGCGTTCCTATGAGATATTCCCCTTATGGCATCCAGCCAAACAAGAAGTGATGCACGCTTGCGATCACTTCCTGTCTCAGATGCACGGAAGCATATTGTAAAAATATGCTTCCGTGCATCGCAAATTCACCGCCAACAATTTTAAAATCCCTGCATCACAATAGACTTACATGACTTCCGGTCCTCCACACGTCAACGTTTATTTTTTTTATAAATATTTACTTTATTATTTTTATAATAAATCTTACTATTTTATTATAAAATTGGCTCCCTCCCTCAGCCAATCAGCATGATCGGCTGTCATACGCTTCAGCCTATGACAGCGGATCACTTCTGCAACACCAGAGGGGACAGCCGTGTCAGACGGCTATCCCCAGTACAGCGCTGCTACAGATCGCAGCGATGCACAGCATAATTAGACGGCAATTTCGCCGTCTAACAGTCTCAGAGCGGCGATCGCCGCTGGGAGACTGAAGGCGTGGCTCCGCATTCCAAGCAGGAGATGCACACGCAGCCTGCATGCGATCTCCTGCTTGCCCCATGGAGAGCTGTTCACGCCAATTGGCGTGGAGCGGTCAGCAAGAAGTTAAGGAAATAAATATGGCAGCTTCCATATCCCTCTTGTTACACTCGTCCTTTAATATTCATGGATACCTGTAATGACTGCCGCCCATAGCGATCGCTAAGGCATGTGAAAATGTATTGCCACGGGCAATTTACTGGGTTAAAATGCTTGTTGCTATGATAAACATGTGGTAAACTGCTTGTTACCATAGCAACGTGTGTGTAAACCTGGTAAGGCCCGCAGCAATAAAGGATGAACATGCGGTGCTCCCCGAGCGTTAGTAGCAGGGAGCGCCGCAGGGTTAGTTGCAGGGTACATCAGGCCCATAGAGTCTGCCTTATTTATTTCCTGCTGCCTGGCAGCCCTGATATTTTTTCTGGTTTTAATAGTGTCTGAATCACACACCTGGAACAAGCATGTGGCTAATCTAGTCAGATTTCAGTCAGACACATCTGATCTGTAAGCTTGTTCAGGCTCTATGGCTAAAATTATTAAAGGCAGGGGATCAGCAGCACAGCCAGGCAACGGATATTAAAAGGAAATAAATGTCAGCCTCCATTCCCCTCTCACCTCAGGTTCCCTCTAAGCAGGCTTGGTACTACATGCACCCTTGTTTATCTCATGTCGCAAGCCATTTTCGCTACACTTCAAGCTTTGTACACACATTACAAAACCTTGGCTGCGACGAGGAGTCTGTGGGAATATAGCAGGTATGCAGCTGTCCCACAATGTTATTAGAGATCCGGCATGCCGCATTGCTAAATGACAAGCGACAAACAAACCTTGTTTTGTTCACCGAGTCCCAGGATGCCGCTTGATTGTGTGCCGTTCAGCAGCCTCCCTTCACCAATCACCAATGCACGCTGCTGCATGAGGCTTTATCACACAACTTCAGGTACAGCTCTACCTAAACTATCTATTACCTTCAAAATCAGACTTGCCAAATGTTAGAACTGTTGTGAATATCAGGTCATGTGACATGAAGATGTCACAGTAGGCTCTGTAAGGAGAGTTGCTGCAGCTGCTTGGTTCAGGTTCAGCATTAGCATGAAGTTCATACTGCAGGGAGGAGGGGCACTGTTAGGGCTATCTGAAGGGATAGATCTTGGCAGAGATTCCTCTCCCTGCAGCGGCAGTACAAAGCTATGGAAGTTCACTCAGGATCCCCATTCACACTAGAGCGTTTTGACGTCTATTTCAGCAAAATGCTTAAGCGCTAGCGCTTTTTAAAGCGCTAGTGCAATAATAACCTATGGGCCTGTTCTCACTTAGGCGATTAACGCAAATTTGTATCCTTCACCATTTTCAGGCGATTTCCCGCCTATCGCGTTTAGTGCTATACCGTGTTTCCCCGAATTTAAGACATTCCCTGAAAATAAGACCTAGTATCTATTTCGAGTATGCTCGAAATATAAGTCCTACTCCTAATATAAGACTTAGTGGTCCCTAGTAGACCTCCCCCCCCCCAAAAGCGGCAGACCTGTTCACCACCTGCCTGCTTTACCTCGCCGCTGCCACTGCTCCTGGCCCCGTCCTGCAGATAATCCACGTTCCTGTTTATTCTCAGCATAATTCACACAGCGCAGAGTAGCGGTGATATGTTGTAAAGGGCAGCTATCCAATAAGAGCGCTGCCCTATACAGGAAGTGATCTCTGTTTACTTCCTGTATAGGGCAGCGCTCTTATTGGATACAGTAGCTGCCCTTTACATGTCACCGCTACTCTGCGCTGTGTGAATTATGCTGAGAATAAACAGGAACGTGGATTATCTGCAGGACGGAGCCAGGAGCAGTGGCAGCGGCGAGGTAAAGCAGGCGGGTGGTGAACAGGTCTGTCGCTTAGGGCTGCCAGGAATGTTAGCAGCAGCGAGCCCTAAATAGACAGTAATTTATAGCACCCAATCCCACCACAGTCACAGGCAAGCATTACGCCAGCACCCAGTGTTCTCCCCAGGCTCTTTTAGCCGGGTGCTCCACCCGGCTAGATTTGGTGACCACCCGGCTGGGATCGGCTAACCTCCTCACCTCCTCCTATGCTTTAAGCACAGTTGCCCTGCATTTTCAACTCGCCCCACCCGGCTACTTTTTCATGCCACCCGGCTACTTTTTCATGCCACCCGGCTGGAAAAAAATTCTGGGGAGAACACTGAGCACCCATTTACATAAACCCCATATAAGCACTGCAGCATGCAACAATTTATAGCACCCACAAGGGATTATTTAGCAGGGGGGAATCTGGCTATATACACTAATGGTCATGGATACCCCCAGAAAATAAAAGACCTCCCCGAAAATAAGCCCTAGAACAATTTTTGAAGGGTAATTTAATATAAGACAGTGTCTTATTTTCGGGGAAACGCGGTAGAAGCGCTAATCGTGATCGTGGAAAATAGCCCCAAATGTGAATGGTGATTTTTTTGGCGTCAATCTGCAAAACTCGCCAGAGCAAAAACGCTAGCAAAAGCGCTAGCGTTGTAAGTGTGAATGGGCCCTTATGGCGTTCCTGCTCATGCAGCACCCCACTGTTATATCTGGAGGACCGAGTGCTGTACAGACGTGTCGCTTGCCGTACATGGGGTGAAGGGATGACACATCACAGAGTGGCAGGCAGGGTCGGACGTCACAAGATCCAGCATGCCGAATCTTAGGGCTGGTTCACACTAGCCTTAAAAACAGTCCGATTGAGTGAGTACCCAAAATGGCTCCGACTCCAACTCCACAGCCCTGTGTACCGCTTCATCCGCTACTATATGCAATGGGTCCACAATGGATTATAAAAAACTCTGAATAAGGAGGGAAAGCCTTGAAACGCCTGTCAGCCCGATCATCACCCCCAGTGTATGTAACTGCATTGTTTCCTAAAGAGCCCATTAAAGTGTACCTGAGATGGGGCAGGAGAGAAAATTTATACATACCTGGGGCTTCCTCCAGCCCCCTCGACATCCTCCACCGCCTCTCCATTCGTCCGCAATCAGCCCTGGTAAATTGCCCAGTAGGCACAGGCTGTGCGTGTTCCAGTGGCCAAAAGCATTCTGTGCTTGTGCAGTAGTATTGCGCAGGTGCAGAACACTCCCAGCAACAGGCATGCGTGCCTAGGCAGCGCATGTGCAGTTTACTCCAGACTGGCAGACTTACCAGAGCCGATTGCGAACAAACGAAGAGGTGGCGGAGGGACGTCGAGGGGGTTGGAGGAAGCCCCAGGTATGTATACATTTTGTCCCCTGTCCCATTTCGGGCTTACTTTAAAGTCTTTTGCATTTCAGAAATGATGCCCGGCTCTGACTATCCTGACGTTGATGGATAAAATGCTACAGGCAGTGGGTTGTGAAAAAGCATTCAGTTATAATACATAGATGTAAACTGACACAGAGAAGCATGGACAATTCCTTTGCAAGTGCCGTGCATCAGTGATTCTGCAGGCAGCAACTGATTCAGTGTATAACTGTTATACTGGCTTCAATAATTTGCATTTATGCCTACATATAAGATGTAAATCTGTTTCAGAGTAAAATAATAATAAAATGCACTACAAATTACTATTGCTATATTGTTCTGACATCCGATGTTTTTATCCTGATGGTTCTTACCAGTTAGGCTAAGATTCCACTATTGCAATTTCTATCCATTTCCCTGCACTTAAATTTGGATGCACTTTTAGTGCTCGCTCACACTATCAGAGTTTGCTGATTTTTTTTTTTAAGCGCTGGCTAGAAAAACGCAAAATGCTCACAAAATTGCTTTGGCAAGCGATTGCATGAGTGTTTTTGTTTTTTTTTAAATACTTTGTATTTATTTTTTCTAGATCAAAAGACGGAAGCGCTCTGCAAAAGCGCTTACAAAAACGCCCACAAAAACAAGCGAATGTGCAGAAAATCACCAGAAAACGCTTTAAAAAAAAAAAACCACTGCGGGCGGACACGCGAGCCCAACGCATTTGTGAACTAGGCCTAAAGGGAACCTGAAGCAAAAGGTACATGGAAGCTGTCATATTTATTTCCTTTTAAACAATACCGATTGCCTGGCTACCCTGCTGATCATTCTGGCATCAGTAGTGTCGGAATCACATACCCAAAACAAGCATACAGCTAATCTTGTCAGAACCATCTGGTCTGCATGCTTGTTCAGGGTCCTTTTCCACTAGTTAGCACCAAGGCTGCGGGGTCGGAGTCAGAGTAAAAAAAAATGTTGGGTACCTGGAGCCGGAAGTTTCATAAACTCAGGAGTCTGAGTCAGATGATTTTTGTACCAAATCCACAGCCCTGGTATTAGACTAAGGAGTCGGAGTCGAGGACTCTGAGCCATTTTGGGTACCTGGAGTCAGAGTTGGAGTCGGTAGTTTCATAAACTGAAGAGTCAGAGCTGGAGTCGGATGATTTTTGTACTGACTCCACAGGCCTGGTTAGCACAATTGAGCTGCATTGCGACTGTGCAATCTGCAATTTCCACTCACCATAATTGCGCTGTGAAGCCATCAGAGTGTGATTGCACCAAAAATTGCAAGCCAGCGATTGTGATTCAGGCAAAAACTAATCATGAGCACCACAATTTACATGTAAATTGTGGTACCTTGGCAATTGGCAAAACAGCTGCCGTCTGCGTTTTGAAGCTGATTGCACGTAGCAGAAAAGGGCCCTCATGTGTCTGTGGCTAAAAGCATTAGAGGCAGAGGATCAGCTGGATTGTCAGGCAACTGGCATTGTTTTAAATTAAATAAATAGGTCAGCATGCGTATCCCTCTCAATTCAGGTGTCCTTTTAGACCGGTTTGTGTATGGTCTTGTAAGAGGGGCAGCAAGCACCACAGCCCTTTTTCTCATGACCCTATGGCTGCCTCTGCTCTGCAGCAGCTATGAAGCCACAGGTGGCTGAAGACTACCCTAATACCTGGAGGTACTGTATACTGCAGAGTCAACCCTCCCTCCAGCTGTATACAAGGAGTGCAGATGATGAGCACAGTAGTCCAGGAAGCTCCTTATCACCATCCTAGTGTCTGGCCAGCATCCTGACATGCTACACAAAGGAACCCCCTCACACACAATGATGGGCTGGCCAGGGGAATGCACACACATACACGTGACATACAGGATCATGTCATGATCATCCCCACTTCAGAGGTCCCCCTCTCTTACCGTTATAGGGCTCCCCCAATATAACGCGCACTTCCTGTTTCCTTCTCTCCTCAGCTACTGCAGCCGAGACCAATCCTGGAACGACGACCCGGGAAGTGAGTTGTATCGTTTGCGCATGCTCACAAGCCATTCCCTTACTCTCCCCAGCAGAGAGCACGTCACGAAGCCGAGGCGGCCATCTTTTTGTGGGGTGCTCTCTGACTGGTGGGATTTCTGTAGAGGCGGGTCTTGGTTGGAGCGCACGTGATGTCAGTGCACTTTTGATTGGTTGGTTGAGCAGAGCAAGCCTCGTTTTGGTTGGCTGCTGGTGCTGTCGGGGAAAGGGGGCATCTTGTGTTGGAGACTAGTGAGCCTGGCAGAGGCAGGTGGGTGAAGTGTGGATCCTGTGAGGGTACGAGAGGTGATCAGGAGACAGTTTTAGTATTTATATAATACAGAAAGAGCACTTTACAAAAATAGATATTATATATATATATATATATATATATATATATATATAGCCTTATTTGAATCAGCTGCTATAATCAGCTTGCCTAAGAAAGCTGCAAAGCATGCTGGAACTTTGCTTCTCAAGTGTATTTTACAGCTAATTTATAAAAATATGTGTATTTTAGTTGATGGTTTTGTAGTACATGGTTGTTTCAGGTCCTACTCCATAGAGCCACATTACTCCATGCCATGCACTGATGAGGATCAACCAATCCGAAACAGTCTGTATGCATATTGGATTATTTTGGCTCTGTACAACTAACAAGCTAACACATTGCATTCCAGGGGATCTGGAGGTGTGTTTAGCTGCTAAGGACAACAATGGTTGATTTGCATATTTCAGCAGTGATGGGAGACATCTCAGTGCTAACTCCAACCTGAATTATCGCAAATACATTCTGTTTTAAAGGGAAGGTCCGAGCACTTTCTTCCTCCAGCCTGCTTCATCCGTACTGTGCCCTCACCGCAGCTCAGGTGGCTCCCGGTCCGCTCCAGTGGAGAAACAGACCTTGCCAAGTCGGCTTCCGGGTTGGCTCCCCCTGCGCTCCAGCATGCGGCTCACTGGCCGTGCTGATGTCATCCGGACTGTACAGCACAGGTGCAGAACTACTGTGCCTGCGCAGTACAATCCGGACGACGTCAGTGCAACTCTGAGAGCCGCTTGCACAGGAGCAGTGGACATCCTACGCTGGAGAGGACCCCGAGCCACCGGTGGTGATTGGAGCTGCGGCGAGGGCATATGACGGCTCGCAGGGGCTGGAGGAAGCCTCAGGTAAGTGGATTTTTTATTTTAGATTAGCTCAGATGTATCCTTTAAGAAAGCAAACTTTTGCTTTCCGTAGCATTTTAGTAAGGAGGCTTTTTGGACCATTACACCCACCAATGAGTTCTGGTTCACCATGAGCTCGCTGGTTAGTCTGTACCTCCGTAGGAAATGGTTAAAACCTCGTTTGGGTTTTTATTGCTCTCCAGTGCCCCCATTTGTGAGAATTTCCACCATTTCCTGTCCTGGAATGACATAAGGCTATACCTGGGCTCCCGCTGTGTATGAGCCTATCCGTACTGGGTATGCACCAGTGAAGTCCGCACACGTCCAGTAGAACAAAGCCTTTTGTGCATGGATTTTCCAAGGTTGCATAGACTGTGAGGCCCAGGCAACATTGGTGCAAGACAGATTATTTTGGCGCAGAGCTACGCCGATGTTTTGGGTGCCGCCATAGGCCGTAATGAGAATAGCAATGCTCAGTGACTAGTTTTGGCGCCAGTGATTGCCGGAGCTCAAATTAGAAAAAAGAGGTAATTTGCCCGCCGGCAGTAGCCGGTGCCCGAGTTATGTGTGTCCCCAACCTGTTTGTCAACGGCGTTTTTGAATGTATTATTATTATTTATAATTATTATTATTATTATTATAAATTATGTATGCGCATGGGTTCTGTAGGTCTGGTCATTTTGCTGCCTGTGTGCTTTCACCACTGCTAGCTTCAGGCACTCCATACAATCCTGGCTCTTAAAGAGAATCTGTATTGTTAAAATCGCTCAAAAGTAAACATACCAGTGCGTTAGGGGACATCTCCTATTACCCTCTGTCACAATTTCGCCGCTCCTCGCCACATTAAAAGTGGTTAAAAACAGTTTTTAAAAGTTTGTTTGTAAACAAACAAAATGGCCACCAAAACAGGAAGTAGGTTGATGTACAGTATGTCCACACACAGAAAAATACATCCATACACAAGCAGGCTGTATACAGCATTCCTTTTGAATCTCAAGAGATCATTTGTGTGTTTCTTTCCCCCTGCATCTCTCATGCACTGAAGTTTCAGGCTGCTCGTTTCTTCCTGCAAACAGCTTTGCCCTTGTTTGTAATTCCTCAGTATGTGAAAGCCCAGCCAGCTCAGAGGACGATTTATCCAGCTTGTAAAAGAGAAGAGAGAAGCTGCTCTAATCTAAATAACACACAGGCAGTGTGCATAGAGGGGCCAGGAAGTGTGAGTTCATAGCAGAACCACAACACTGAAGAACTTGGCAGCCTTCCACACACAGGCCGACAAGTCTGACAGGGGAAAGATACATTGATTTATTACAAAGACAGTGATAGTATAAAGTGCTGCAGTTAGCCAGAACACATTAGAATAGCTTTTGGAACTTGTAGGATGATAAAAAACAGGATGCAATTTTTGTTACGGAGTCTCTTTAAACTAAGCTAACAAAGGGTTGAGCTGTAGAGTTGCCTGTGTGTATCGGAAGAGAAGTAAATATGTGGTCAGTTTGATCAGGTGATCATTTGTAAGGCTCTACTGTGCTGTGATGACTTCCTGCTTCAGCCTACTTGGGAACAGAAGTGACACTTGATCATGACCAGAGAATTGCAGCCTTACAAATATATCACATGCTTATACTGATCACATGCACCTCCACAAGTTTTGCTACATACATGCAACTTTATTAACCTGCTTTGTAGTTGAGTTGTTTTTATGAAGCATCATTACCAGCTACTTGTAAAATCAAGTTGCTGCTGTGGTTGCTCTTTGAACATATTTTGTGTTGTATGTCACTGTTGTGTTGTTGTGAACCTATTATGTTCATGTTTATGTTGTGAATATGAACCTCCATAAGAGCTGCACTTTTAAAATGTTCATGTTTTTGTGCTGCTGTTTTTTTTCTTTTCCACCTTCTGTGCCTTAATTGCAATCTTTCTATGGTGCTGTTTTGGAGCCTCTTGAAGCTGGTAGTAAAGCAGAACACTGGGCATAAACTAACCTCCTCCCCTCCTCCAGGAAGCTCCCCACAACCTTTCCATAGACGCAGAGGGCTTGATTCACTAAACCATGATAACTAATATCGCGGCTGCACTAGCGGTTTTTGCGCGAAAACGTATGCATTTTTGCACTAAATTTCGTGATCGTGCCCAAACGCGACAACGCGTGTGAAAACGGCCATGATATGAGTTGTCACGGTTTCGTGAATCAAGCCCAGAGTGCGGTGTTCAGCATCTTTCCTTGTGACGTGTCTGTAAAGCATTGGGGCCCCTGCAGTATCACTTGCAGGATCAAGTTCGACACTGGGGGGGTGACATAAATTGTATGGAAATTTTACATGTGTGCGCATCTGTGCTAATACCAGGGAAGCAATGCCCGTTAACATAATAGTGCCATGCACACTACCGGCATAAGGCGTATGGCACTAATAACCCAAAGAGGTGGTGCCACCTACGCTCGGCAATGTTACCGCAGTTTCGTGAATCAGGGCCTTGATGAAATAAACATAGGTACATGTAGTACTAGTCTTAATAAGAAATAGTTGTGATGTTGCTTTCTGTTTTCCTGCACAGCAAGTGTTTAAAAACTTGAGTTATCTATGTAACTGAGCTTGTTGAATTTAGCCCTCTGTTTTGAAAAGTAAATAGAAGCCAACACACTTTTCTGGCTAAGAAAACCCTGCTGCCAAGGTCTTAGTGCTAGAAAATTCAAAAGGTCTTTTTTTTCTTTTGCAGCTGAACAAAGCAGATTTTACATCACTTGGTCATGGCTGCTAGGTATTTAGAATTCAATCTTAAAAAATCAAGCCCTTGAACCCTTAAAATACAAATGTGAAACTCAGTTTTATGTTACTAAGGTTCTATTTGCCATTAGTAAAACACAATGAATTACCTCATACGTTTATTTTCACTTGAGGCTTGTTTTAACTAGGGGTTTATGCTAAGTTTTTGTTGAAGTTTTAGGGGAGAAAGAATTGTATTTTGCACTGTTGGTGTGCAGGGTCGGACTGGGCCACAGTAGTACAGTTTTTTCCCTCGGTGGGCCCCACCTCCAGGTCTCTGGTAGGCCCCCCCCTCCTTGTCTGACAGAGCTCCAATTGCTGCCTGCAGCACAAAAATTCTCTTCTCAGTGCTGTAATCACTCATGCTGAGAGCAGTGGCGTAGCTAAGGAGCTGTGGGCCCTGATGCAGGTTTTACAATGGGGCCCCCCAAGCACTCTATACATAACAATTGATACGACGCACCAAAACCTGCCAGTGGCAACTACAGTGTCAGAGGTGCAAGAAGGGGATGGGAAATAGCTTGTTAATGATTACCACTGTTCAAAGTGTCTATAGAAGTGATTATTATGAGCACAGGACCAATAGAGAGGTAATACTGTAGTTGAGGGAGGGCCCTTCGGGGCCCCTTTGGCCCAAGGGCCTGATGCAGTCGCAACCTCTGCAAAGTAGGACATTACTTTATATTGAAGGAGGGGACTCTATGCAAAGTTTTGCTGGGCAGCAGTGTCTTTGAATTACAATGCTGCTAAGATCATGTACATTTGGCCCTGTCCATTATACATCATGACCACGCCCACCTTCCGGTGCATGGGCACACCCTTTTTTCACCGCAATCATGGGATGTGTGGGCCCCAGGTTGAAATTTCTTTGGTGGGCCCCCAGTGTCCCAGTCCGACCCTGTTGGTGTGGGTTGTATAGATTTAGCAACAATGGGAATCAAACTATGCTAAGTTTGACTACAGAGAGAGTTTGAGAAATATGACGTTTTGTGCTGGTGCTTGCACGGTACGGCCGCAGCCACGCTCGTACTCAAACGGGACCGCAAGGAAGAGGGTCCTAGCCAGCAGCAGTGAGGCTAAAAAGGACATGGAAAGCCCCTGGAGCATCCAGAGACTTCCCACTACTTAGGTAAGTATCTTACTTTTTCTGCACACAGGTTTGTTTTAACGTATTGATATAATGCTTTTGTTTTGTTTTTTTGTCGGTCTAGGTCTGCAAAAATGGCCGGTCAAGAAGGGGAGCTTACAATGAACAAAAGATTTGTAACAGAGTCTGAGATAGAGGAAAGAAGAAAGAAAAGACAAGAGGAGTGGGATAAGGTGCGGAAGCCAGAAGATCCAGAAGGTACTGCCTGAAAATAAATGACAATGGCCTCAATTCACTAAACTTATCTCCTGTCTTTAATAACTCTTCGAGAGTTGTTACCATGGTGATAAGGCATGTAGTATTCAGGAAACATTTTACCTCAGGCAAGCCTAAAGTTAACTCTTCTGTCTTTAAATTAACTCTCCAATCCTTAAAATAACTCCAGAGTTAAAGACAAGCTGTTAATTAGCTGCATGGTAAATTAACTACAGGAGAGGTAATTTAAGGAATGAAGAGGTAAGATAACTCTCTCACGTGTGGAGGTAAGTTTTCTCTTGCCTTATTATCTCTAGCATGATCTTAGTGAATTGAGGCCATTATGTTAAATCAGATCAGTGTACAGCATGTATATATAAAAATATCTTAATGCCCCCTTTCCATATCACTCCCTTCCCCCTCTTTCCATTAGGCAATTGCAATGACTACTGATCCTTGTAGCCCCCTGAAGACTGCCATGCTTCTACTGACAATTCTGGAGGATCCAACTGATAGAATCCTGCAGAGTAGTGCTGAGCTGTAGGTTTACTGTGACGATTTGAAGTATCCCGCGAGCTCAGCTAAAGTACCCCCTTGGGGTTTATGTTCCATATGTTGAGAACCTAGGCTCTAACATGCATACGAGGTTTTCAAAAGACAGATTGCCATTTGCCAGTAAATTCATTTCCCAAATTTGCAGAGAGCAAGATGGCAGCCCCCGAGAAACGGAGACAATATATTCTGCAGCTCTGACCAGCAAGATTGGTTACATCAAAAGCCGATGCTTCATTCTGTGTACTCTCGGCTTGTTGTGAGAAATGA
Organism: Hyperolius riggenbachi; assembly: GCF_040937935.1. Taxonomy (NCBI): domain Eukaryota; kingdom Metazoa; phylum Chordata; class Amphibia; order Anura; family Hyperoliidae; genus Hyperolius; species Hyperolius riggenbachi. The sequence goes on from NC_090656.1 coordinate 42,318,510, forward strand.
GACTGGAGAGAGATCTGACAGGTTCTGCTGCATCTGTGAAGCCTGATTGCCGCTGCCATAGCCATGACCATTAAAGTCAGGTGGGGGCACGACTGTGCAGATATCACAATCCCAGGGAGCGCCACTCATTCAGTTCCAACCAAATTCACTTAAAGAGAACCCGAGGTGGGATTTAATAATGTTAGTAGGGCAGAGGCTGATTGTGCACACTATCACCAGCCTCTGTTGCCGTATAGCGTGCCCCCAGGAGGACCCCCCCTGCGCTCTGCTGTCCCCTGTAATAAAAACCGCTGTGCTAGCGACCTGCACCTGGTCGATAGCACACTGTTTACTTATGTGGTACCTGTCAGCGCCGCTCCCGGCCTCCTGCATATCACCGCCCACGTCCCTTCCTTCCAATCAGCAGGAGGGAAGGGACACGGGCGGGGAGCACTGATATAGATGAGGCCGGGAGCGGCGCTGACAGGTACCACATAAGTAAACAGTGTGCTATCGACAAGGTGCATGTCGCTAGCACAGCAGTTTTTATTACAGGGGACAGCAGAGCGCAGGGGGGGTCCTCCTGGGGGCACGCTATACGGCAACAGAGGCTGGTGATAGTGTGCACAATCAGCCTCTGCCCTACTAACATTATTAAATCCCACGTCGGGCTCTCTTTAAAGTGGACCTGAACTCAGAACTTATCTCTGCTCTAAAAGATACACAGTAGCACGGTGGCATAGTGGTTAGCTCTCTCGCCTTGCAGCGCTGGGTCCCTGGTTCGAATCCCAGCCAGAGCACTATCTGCAAAGAGTTTGTATGTTCTCTCCGTGTCTGCGTGGGTTTCCTCCGGGCACTCCGGTTTCCTCCCACATTCCAAAAACATACAGATAAGTTAATTGGCTCCCACTAAAATTGGCCCTAGACTACAATACTTATACTACATAATATAGACATATGGCAATGGTAGGGATTAGATTGTGAGCTCCTTTGAGGGACAGTTAGTGACAAGATATATATATGTATATATGTACAGCGCTGCGTAATATGTCGGCGCTATATAAATACTAAATAATAATAAACAAGAAACATTTCTTTGTTACCGCTGATACAAATCCTACAATAAATCTGCACTGTTTCTACTTCCTGCTTTTATGGAAGCAAACATTGTTAACATCCAGTGCTTTCAAATGGGCTTATCTGCTTATCTGCCATAGGCAGTCAGCTGACCCAGGGGAGTGATCAGATTACAACTGGGAATTAGACAGGCTAAACTCTCTAAATACATACAGGGTGCATTTCTCTCTGTTTTCCTTCTGTCCTGTGCAAGCATTCAGGTCCACTTTAAGGTGTACCTGTAGGGAAAAAAGCCTCTGGGTCCTAAAGAGGCTCCCCACCTTCCTCCTTAGTAGAGGCGATCCAGCGATGGCACCACCCGAAAAATCCGGTAACAAGCCTTGTCGGCAATGTGCGCAGCGGCTTTCCAATGGGCTCCGGTGGAAATAGCCAAGCCTGATCGGGTCCGCTCTGCTGTGCAGATGGTTCATACCTCCACAGTAGAGCGGACCTGATCGGGCTCTGCTATTTCCGCCTGAGCGAGAAGCCACTGGCTGGCCTGTGCACACCACCAGCTGTGTCACTGCCGGGGAGCCAGAGCTGGAACAAGCTGGCTGTGGAGAATCCCCCTCCACCCTGGAGAATTTTTTTTTTTCCCTACAGGTTTACATTCTTAGCTTGTTCCATTTCTCAGAATACTGCTCTTCTATCTCTCAAAGGAGAGACAGGATAGCCGCCACCACACCCGCAGTGTGCCACTCTGTCTTTTAGAACCCACAGTTAGGTCTAGTATCGCCTTGGGACCATTAGCAAGGTTGTCCCCCACCTCTATGGCTTTTTCCAGATATTCTCATCTGATACAGGATACCTTGTGTCACTCAGCAGTGTTGCACACTCCTCCTATGTAGTTTATACCTCAAATAAAAAGCCTCTCATACAGAAGTATACAATACAACAATATTTAATAGTAAAAATTCCAGTTACACTCACATTTCCCGGGCATAAAATAATTTATGAAATGGACTCTCCTTTGTTTGTAAGCCTCTGGTGGTCTCTCCCGCTAGCTGTGGTGTCCCTGGTCTCCTCGTCTAGCTATCCTGCTGCCGTGCATACAACCGCACTCCACTCTCGGTAAGACCCCGGACAAGTAACCACTCGCCGCACATGTTCCTACTTCCGCATGTGTCACAGTATCTGCACTATCATCATTTTAAATATGCAGAAGTAATCATACCTCCTACCCTTCCACATGACTATAAGGCAGCCTTTGCGCCAATAGAGAGGCTAGCTTATGATCGGATGAAACTGGTCATACACATAGTTGTTGTGGTTATATTTCCATAGGTTGAAGCCCACTAGCAAAAAAAAAAAAAAAAGCCTGTCAGGGCTCTCTACAGCCATGTTTTTCAAACAGGTGCTGCATAGCGGCTGTTAAGACTGAAGCTTTACCCTTAGTTGGCGCTATGTACATTTCAAAGCCCTAAGCACGGACAACTAAGAAAAATAGTTTGTCTCTGATCTGGTGACATAATTAAAGTTCTTTTCTTTCAAGTGATGCTATTTAGGAGGAGGCAGTATGTGCAGTCAACAGGCAGCCCTGCATCTGCTTTGGGCTGGGAATGGGGCGGGGATTCCATATGCTGCATACTGTCACTCATAACGGTGGCTAAAGCTGCTGGGATCTGGTTCCTGAGGAGCAATACTCTGCTTTACAGATATTTGGCTCCCATCATGCTTTGACATATAACAGCAAGTCTGGTGAATGCTTTAGCCATTAAGTTGCCTGGACTGGAGGTCTACACCAGGTAAGAGTTAAGACATCAGGGACACCTTGGTAAAATTATTTCAAACTTTGTAAGCTAAATTGCTCTTTTAATATAATATTCATACCAATAGAAAACAATGTTAGAAGTTGGGTCAAGTTTTAACCACTATTTTATGTTGTGATTACCAAAATAGCTGTGACAACTGTCTCTGTTCTCCTCAGAATGTCCGGAGGAAGTATATGACCCGCGGTCCTTATATGAAAAACTGCAGGAGCAGAAAGATAAGAAACAGCAAGAGTATGAAGAACAGTTTAAATTCAGTAAGTCCCACTGAAAGTCCTTTTTTATCCAGAGCATCAAGTAAAATATCTTGTCTAATAAAAGCTGTGAGGAATTGTTAGGCTGCAGCATGTAAGTAGTTTGTCACTGAGATCACTTGACATCCACAGAGAAGCCTCGACTTCTAGTGTTCCTGAGGTCCATTCACTATCCTATGGTTGCATGTGTAGGATTACAGTGAACGCTGCTCAGAACTGCCAAAAACTGGCTGCCTGTGGTTCCAAAGCTGTCACTGAATGGCTTCTGTTCTGCTGCACGTTTCTTTACGTCTAATGATGGAGCTCAAGTCAAACAATATCTGCTCAAAGTGACCCTGTAGTGATGCTAAATTACTACACTAAGCCCAGCCCCATGTAGCACAGTGACGGTTGGTGCTATCCATGTTCTCATCCATTTTAGACCTTTTTCCTAGTCAGTGCTCAGCTCTGCCTCCATGGGGTGGACACCTCTCCACTTCTCGTGCATGGCGAGCATCAGCCAGGTTTTCTAGCTCTTGGCACCGGCAGTGGGGAGGTTGTCCATTGCATTGAGTCACATCTGAGCACAGCCACACTCAGATGCAACATGAGCTGCCGAGTAACCATACTGCATGTCAAACACTTGTGTAGCTACAAACGCCACCATTCAGCTGCAATAAATTACAGCCAAAAGGCCCTCCCTGGCCGGCAGATCTGAGGCTGAACTGTTTAGCCATCCGTGTAGCCAGTGCCTACATTATAGGCGGAGGCAGCAACTACATCAGCGACCATGCTGATGGTCTAATCTGCATGGAGTTTGTCAGCATGGTATACTGCATCATATTAAAGCAGATGTTGGGTATTGTACTACAGTCAGTGTGCTACAGTGGGCTTATCTTAGTAGGTTGGGATGCATACGATTGTTTTGAAAAAAAAAATGCATCACCTTATTTTTGAGAATAGCGCACTGTGGTTTAAAAGTTAGTTTTGAAGGCTATAGCAAGTTGCCCATGTATGGATTTATAAAATGCTTATAATGTGAAAAGGCCCTTGAAGTGTACCAGAGATGGATTTAAGTAAAGATTCAATACTTACCCGGGGCTTCCTCCAGCCCCATAAACCCATCCCTCGCCGTCCTCCCGCGGTCTGCCTTTCAGACGCAATCAGCCCCGGTAACTGGCTCCGTCACGTCAGTCGGGGTCTTCTGCACATGCGCGGGAGGTCCACGCATGTGCAGAAGACACCGACTGATGCGACTGAGCCAGTTACCGGGGCTGTTTGCGGCTTAACGGCAGACCGCAGGAGGATGGCGAGGGACTTAATATCAAATCTTTACTTTAATCCGTCTCTGGTTAGCTTTAAAAGACAACTGAATTGAGAGGTATTTGGAGGCTGCCATATTTATTTCCTTTTAAGCAATGCCAGTTGCCTGGCAGTCCTGCTGATCCTCTGCCACGTGTTTCTGACATTGTCAGATCTGGCAAGATTAGCTACATGCTTGTTTCTGGTGTAATTCAAACACCACTAAAGCCAAATAGACAAGGAGGGCTGCCAGGCAACTGGTATTGTTTAAAAGGAAATAAAGATGGCAGCCTCCATATTATATTATTGATTATATTAGTGTGATTGTTGGCGGAACTTATTGGTTTGTACTGCCAATTTTGTTGGAGGTTTTTTCTCCTGTTTGTTTTTTTGAATACTGTAATAAAAATACTAAAAAAATAATTCTATTCTCCTGTAATATTAGGAGTCCCCACTTTTACCTGTATATGAAGATTTTGTAGTAGTTTCTGGGCTCCAGGGTCCCCTGTTCCCACAGCCTTTGTTCCGCTTACGAGTGCTTTCTTTTAACCTCCTTGCCGGTTATCCCGAGCTCAGCTCGGGGTAACCTGCGTAGGAGGATTTCTCAGGCCCCGCTGGGCCGATTTTCACAATTTTTTTTTTCCTGCACGCAGCTAGCACTTTGCTAGCTGCGTGCAGTTTCCGATCGCCGCCGATTCGCCGCTACCCGCCACGCCGCCGAAGGCGATGAGAGTGGATAGAGAGATGCCGCTTGTCAGCGGCCATCATGTAGCGACATGATTTTAAAAAAAAAATGTTTTAAAAGTGCTGCGCTGCCCCCTTGCTGCCAGAATTGTAACGGCAAGGGGGTTAATAGGCATGCATGCTTTGGGAACTTGTGCATGCTCTCTTCCCATGCTCTCATTTTTGGTGACCGGTGTGTCCGTCCGACTGGTTTCCAGTCGGAAGATTAACGGCTGGGGGAATGGGAGAGTCTGCAGACTGCTTTGGAATCTTCAGATAAAACAGATAAAAATAAAAAAACACTCTTAATATTACATTTTGGTCCCAGTTCAGATACTCTAAAAATAGACTTCTTTAGCTTATAAAAGAGCTTATAGATGGTTGATAACCAGCTTTACCACTGAAGGCCTACGCAGGAGGACTCTGGGAAATGCTTGTGTCTGTATTAGTCCTGTTACTGCTTATTATAAAGAGGATCCTTCTTAAAACTGGGCTTGTCCTTAGAGATGATTCTTTATTCTGCAGAAAATATGGTGCGCGGCTTAGATGAGGATGAATCAAACTTCCTGGATGAAGTTTCAAGAAAACAAGAGTTGCTGGAAAAACAGAGGCGAGACGAAGAAAAGAAAGAATTAAATGAGTTTCGAATATCCTTTTTACAAAATTGTTTTGAAGATTTTTCATTTACCGTATTTATTTTGTTTTAGTTTTTCTTTTTGTAATAACAGTTTGTGTGTGTTTTTGTATTTAATTTTTAGTACAAAAAGTAGGACCATTCTGAATTTGTCAGGAAGGTTCATTAATGACCACAGTCCATTGGTTATGGCAAAGTACTGGTATACTGTGTTGGGCCTGTACACATCTGTATTTGCAATGGAAATCCTAATAGCTTCTGTTTTGGCTCAACAAAAATCACATCTGCCGTGTACAGAAAGTTTAATGAATGTTGTATGTGTACACGTGTGTGTATATATCCGCAAGCTACATAAACTACTTAGATTTTAATTTCCTGAAGTCATTGTTGGTGATCACTGTGTTCAAAAATGTGTTTCCCCTTCAGCGAGTGGCCTGTCTGGCAAACCCTTAAAAAGGAACTCCAATAAAAATATATGTAATTAAAAAAGTGCTTCATTTTTACAATAATTGTGTATAAATGATTTAGTCAGTGTTTGCCCATTGTAAAATCTTTCCTCTCCATGATTTACATTCTGACATTTACTACAAGGTGCTATTTTTACTGCTGGCAGTTGATGTCAGTGGAAGGAGATGCTGCTTGCTTTTTGTATGTTGGACCCAGCTGTAAACAGCTGTTGTTTCCTACAATGCAAGGAGGTTCACAGACAGGAAACTGTCAGGACCGTGGTCCTGACATCACACTGTGGGAGGGGTTTCACCACAATATCAGCCACACAGAGCCCCCTGATGATCTGTTTGTGAAAAGGGAAAGATTTCTCATGGGAAAGGGGATATAAGCTACTGATTGGGATGAAGTTTAATTCTTGGTCACAGTTAATAGATTAAACTTGTCCCAGTCAGCCAATAACAATCACCTCTGCTGAGAATCTAGCATGCAAATAGCTGGCTGCCATCCACACGGCGGATGGACTCAGCTGAGCGCTGGCAGAGGCCATTGTTCTTCCCATTTGCCCCGCACACTTTGTGGCACTCCTCATGCACTGCTTCATTGGCCCCACCCCTAACCGCAGAGCAGCAGAACATCTGTGCAGCCTCGTCCCCGCACTGTCACCCGAGGGATCGAGTCACAATTCCTCCCTGTTGTCGTGCCTTGTACAGCTTTATCTGATGCTATTGTTGCCCCCCCCAGCAGAACATTCCCTCACTGCCAACCCCCCCAATGCACCAGAGGAAGACACTGCTTTGCTTATAACTGAATAGTGCATCTGCAGAACAGTCATTCTTAAGTTGGTCGCTAACGATACAATTTGCTGAACGATCGTCAAACAATTCTTCATATGAACGATCGGAAATGATCGTTTGGGACCACTAATGGACAAAAATCTTCTATCCAATCAGATTAATGAAATTGATGTGATTTTCAGACTGATCCCATCAATCACATTGGTTAGAAGATTTTTGTCCATTAGTGTTCCCAAACAATAATTTCTGAACATTCACACGAAGAATTGTTCGTAAACAAATGGTATTGTGGTGAAACCCCTCCCACAATGTGATGTCTGGACTATGGCCCTTACAGTTCTCTCTGTGAACCTCGTTGCATTGTGGGAAATAACTGCTGTTTCCAACTGTCAAGCAAGCAGTATCTCCCTCTGTGCATAGACTCTCCGTAAACAAACATTGTGCAGAGATCACCTGGCAGGACTAAATATGTCGCCCCCTGTGAAGTAAACCAGGGAGAGGAAATTTTTTACAGTGGGAAAACACTGACTAAATTATTTATACATGAATGTTGTAAAAAAAAAAAAGTAAATGTATTCATTAGGGAATTTGTACTACACTGTAGTTCCTCTTGAATGTGCAGTGTGTGCAGAAAGATGTTTTCCTGTTAAAGGAAACCTACATTGAGTAGAATATAACTTGTCACCAGTTAACTTTCTCTTGAGTGCTTTTTGTCTGGCTGTTGTGCTGGTCATATGCCTCAGATATCTGGAAATGTAGTGATCTAGAATGAGTTTTGTCTCCATGGTGACTCAGCTAGCTGTATGTATGCTGTTGGAGTGGGACTCTCACTACAGAAGCCAAAGGAGGAGGCAATAGCATGTGAGAGCAATATGGCTGCCTCTGTAATTCTCCTCCCAGATTCCCTTGCAGCTCTTCCATTCTAGTAGCTTTGTCCATACAGCAAGGTAGAGTACCGCATTTTTCGCCATATAAGACGTTCCGGTCTATAAGACACACCTAGATTTAGGGGGCAAGAATCGGGGTAAAACTACTAAATCTGGTGTGTCTATATTGCAGGGTCTTCTTATAGACCTTCATCCCCCCCCACCCACCTCCTCTCCAAGCGGACTTTATCCTAGCTACACTGCTCAGATACACTAACTACACTCCCAGCTACTCTTACTACAATCCAAGCTACTCTCACTACACTCCCAGATACTGACTATACTCCCAGCTACACTGACTACACTCCCATCTAACTGCATGGACCAATCCAGCGACGTGCTCACAGTCCTCCATTTGTCTCTTCCGTCTCAGCCGCTGTGTACAGACAATTCCGCTGCTGTATACAATTGTTCTGCATGATCTCTGTACTTCCAGATTTACTAGTGGCCTCTAGCTGCACACGTCACACGAGGCGCAGCTAGAGGGCACCAGTGAATGCGGAAATATGGAAGCCACACAGTGTATACACAGACTCGTCTGTATACAGCAGAGGAAAGGGAGGAGACGAAGCACGTCACTGGATCGGTAAGGACTTGTGGGGGGGGGGGGGGCACCTGGCCAGACCTTTGGCACTGACTTTTCCCCTCCATTTTTGGGGAAGAAAAAGTGTGTTTTATATGCCAAAAATACGGTACATAAACCAGGCAGAAGCTAGAGCCACATCTTCTCCAGAGAACCATTTCTCCTTGACCTGGAGCGCACAACGCCCGCACACTGGCAGCCACGTCCTCCGAGCACAAGAAGAGGGAGCCTGAGAAAAAAGCTCTGACAAAACCTCCTGAGAGCAAGAATAAACTCTCTCAGTCCAAGCTGCTGGCGGGAGCAGTGAGGCACCGAAGGTGGGTCCAGCCAATCCCCTCCATTGTGCAATCTGTGTTTTTGTTTCACATTTCTTATTTTTTGTCCCCTGCATTTATAAGTTGTCCAGCATGCATATTTCCCATGTGAAAAAAATAACCCCTTCCCCACATGAATGCAGCAAGTTTAGCTTACAGTATTGCAGCCAGTCAGTTGCTGGCATTACAGTTCAAGAATTTTAGCGCACTCCACTTTGCAGTTTCTTTGCAGAGCGGTTTGATTCACGCTGTGTTACCATCAAGGACAGGTCCAGCCATTTTGCTGCCTGAGGGCCCTTTCCCACTAGCTAACGCATGTGAAAACCCAATTTCGTGCACGCGTTACAACGCACGGCATGTCGGCGGGAAGTTGCTTTTCGGCACTGATACAAATTAACTCGACGGGAAATCGCCAAGCGATTAAATGTCCCCAGACACTAACTCATTGCTAGATGTGAAAGATAAAATAAAAGTCTATGGACTTTCACCTTACCTCGGAAATTGCGCACGATACACGTTGCGTGAAAACTGCCATATTCATGCCTCGTGTAAAAGGGCCCTCAGAGAAAATGTACTGCTCCTATCTCTTTCCTGAGCCTCTAGAATTATTGATTATTTTACTTTCACCCCCCACCTCTGTGAATAATGATATTTACTCTAGTGCCCATTCCTTTCTCTCCGATTCTGTGCTTTGTGGACCCGCAGCAATGGCAGCAATTAGTGTATGGATAAATGCAGCAGCTTGTGCATCCCACAACCTCACAGTCCAGGGTTCTTCCCAGGCTCTTTTAGCCGGGTGCTCCACCCGTCTAATTTTGGTGAGCACCCGGCTGTCATTGGCTCACCTCCTCATCCTCCTGTGCTGTAAGCAGCGTTGCACCGGCCCTGCATTCCCCTCTTGCACCTCACCCATCTACTTTTTTGTGCCACCCGGCTGCAAAAAAAATTCTGGGGAGAACACTGTAGTCGTACTTCCACTTTATGCAAATTTAATAGATTTCCTGACTCCCACAGACCTCACTTGTCTGTCAGGGGTAACTGCAGGTAGAATGCAAGGAAGGAGTATTGATTTAGGTCCGAGATCTGCAAACTTGGCTCTCCAGCTGTTAAGGAATTACAAGTCCCACAATGCATTTGACTTTATGAATCATGACTGTGGCTGTCAGACTCCCGCAATGCGGGACTTGAAGTTCCTTAACAGCTGGAGAGCCAAGTTTGCAGATCGCTGACTTAGATGAACTCTCACTCTTTGATGATGTTCAAGAGTGCAATAATGTCACTTCCTGAGCTTTAGGGCTTATATAGACTGGGACCTGCAAGTGTTTCCGGTTCGGCCGCAGCTCCCGTTCTGCTGCATAGCCACACCCAGAATCGCTAAACTGTGCCATACACTGCTATAGGGATTCGGTGCTGGTTGCATTAACATCGATCTTGATGGCAAACCTCTAGATAGATAGGCAGCGTTTCCCAGCCCCTCTCACCTGCGGGGAAACGCAGATTCAGCCCTGATTTGGGCATAGTGGAAATAGCCCTTAAAAGTGGAGCCAGGGGTCTATTTAATTAGAAGAAAATGCAGGACTTATTCAACTGCAAGTTTAATATGTTCAAGTAGGCCCTGATACTTCATAGATGTGGTATGACTAGTTCCACAGTAACAGAAAACCTTTACCTAGTTTCCTAAACTCGGAACTTCTTCTCCACTCTAAAGGATTAGCCACCGCATGATAACCTTTATGGAAAAAACATCTTCCTTTCACTTTATTTCAGTTTATATTACCTTGTAACTACATATACATTCTGTTACATATGGTAATTGATTCTCATATTGTGTTTTAGTAACTCTGAAGATTCTGGTGCAAAGAAACTGAAGCTTGACCAGGAACAAGAGAACCTGAGAGGTAACAGTGATTCTTGTATGAGGTTGTAGCATGGATCTCTTATTCGTAGACGCAAGCTGATAGGATTTATTTCAGATTATTATTATTCAGTTTATTTGCTTTCAGACATGAGCTGAAGATAATCTTTAGTCTGCTCTCCTTGTCTTTGCCCTGTTAGCCGGTAACAATATACTGACAATAGTAACCAAAGCGTCGCGCACACATTACATCATCTTCAACCAAGATGATAGTCTGGAGCCCTCGGCCAAGGATCTAAAGCCCTATCTACACCAAACCATTTTTTTTTTGTGCTATTCAATTCGATTCATTGATTCGATTCGATTCAATCCGACATGTCCAATTGGGATTCAATTCATTTTACCATTGTTCTGCAATGGCAAAATAAATCGAATCCCGATCGGACATGTCGGATTGAATTAAATCAATGAATCGAATTGAATGGCACAAAAAATTGTATAGTGTAGATAGGGCTTAACATTTGTACACCTGCCCCGGGATGCCATTGAGGGATCTGGAGTGCTTCACACTCTGCATGGCGAATCTGTACAACACTTGATCACAGAGCGGTCTGCCTAACAATCATTAAACCGGACCTGAACTCAGGACTTCCTCTCTACTCTAAACGATAAGCAGCAGCATAATGACCGTTTAAAGAAGAACATTTCTTTGTTACAGCTGATACAAATCCTACAATAAATCTGCAGTGTCAACTTCCTGCTTTCTTTAAATATAAGTTTACATCCCGTGTTTACAAGTTAGCTGCTCTGCCGAGGCAGTCAGCTGACACAGCTGAGAGAACAAATTACACTGGTGATTAGTTACAGATGAGGGAGAATTAGGCAGGTTAAACTCTCTAAGTATATATAGGGCGCATTTATCTCTGTTTTCCTTCTGTCCTGTGCAATAGTTCAGGTCCACTTTAAGGGGTGAAAGCAACAGAGTTTTTGTCCAAGGCTTAAGTGGAACTAAATTCAGAACTTCTTGTCTGGTCTAAAAGATAAGCCACAGCATGATAACCTTTAGTGGAAAAAAAAAAATTCCAATTTATGTCACCCCCCCTGCAACCCTCTCCCTACTTTTCCGTACTATGAATTCCTCCGTGTGTGTCGGTAAAGATAAGAAACTTTGATTTGATAATGTACCTCCAAGATTTTGCAAGCCAGCTATCAGTGGTTATGTGGCAGCTGAGCCAGGCCTTTAGCAACGTGTTTTGGGTTCAATACACAGGGACATCAGATTGTGTCGGGACTGCCCTGTCTGATGGGCACATGCATATGCTCTGCAGCAGTACATTCTAACAACATAGCGTTTCATGCATTTCTGTGTGTAATACACTACTGACCATTCATTGTAATTGGATGGGTTCAGTGCTGCAATGTAGGGCTATGTATTTTTGTAAAGTGCACAACCACCTGCAACGCACAGTAGCACAAACGTGAGCCTAGGCCAGTGAAGGCTAACCTTGGCACTCCAGCTGTGCTGGAACTAAAAGTCCCATGAGGCATTGAAATACTGTGACAGCTCTAAGCATAACTTGGGGAGGATGAGGCATGATGGGATTTGTAGTTTTGTCACAGCTGGCGTGCCAAGGTTAGCCATCACTGGCCCAGGCCCTAAATGTGGCCACACACCATACAATTTTTTTACATAGTACAATTTTTTAAATATCTGTTCAATTCAAGAATAGCAATCACATTTTTTGACTGTTGTAACAATTAAAAAAAATCTGACCAATGTACCACACATGTTCAATTTTTCCCCAGTCATGAATAAAATAATTGAGAGCTCAGAAAAAATTGATTGGAACTGTACAATAAGTCATTGACAATCCATCACACACCATACAATTCTTGATAAAGTTGGTCTGAAATTTCCAACATCATATTTATCGATCGAAAAAAAAGAAAATCTCTCGATTTTGCAGGACATCCGATCAAAATTATCGAATTAGATCTTTTAATTGTATGGTGTGTGGCAAGCTTACCTGTTAACTCTAGTTTAATTTAAAAATTGACAGTAGATGTCATTTTGTCTTTTGCAGAGAGCCATTCTAGTAGCGTTGAAAGCAGCAATACCGCCGCATCCAAAGTGCATTGCCCTCCAGCCTCCATCTGCATCGGGATCTTACCTGGCCTTGGGGAGTACTCAGGAAGCAGCGACTCAGAGTCCAGCTCAGACATCGACAACACAATAAACAACATGGGAAAGATCGTGTCCTCTGTGTTCCGCTCAAGCACCTTCCTCGATGCTCCATAGACTCTATTAGCCAGCAATCTCAAAACATTTCCTGTTCATCAGACTGTGGACAGAACCCAGCACACAGGCTGCACCGTGTGTTACCACTAATGGTAGTAATCTGCTTTGTGTGCCGTGTATGGACGCTTATTAACCCCATTAAATTTGGTAAACCAAGATAGTTGTAACGTCTCAGGACATGAACAAGAGTGCAGTAGGGTTTACTGTATGTACTGAATTTACTAGAATCATTCACGTTCTCGTGTTGTGTAGTCATCACCCACAAGCCCAATCGCATCCTGGCTGGAAAGTATATCATAACAATATGAATGTTTTTCAGTACCTAGAGCAGGGGTCCTGAATTTATTATACTCAACCATTTGAGGATCACTGTTTCCAGTCATTGTGCCCCCATATTGCTCCTCCCCGTACTTCATTATTTCTGGCTTCTTACCAGTCATTGTGCCCCCATATTGCTCCTCCCCATACTTCATTATTTCTGGCTCCTTTCCAGTCATTGTGCCCCCATATTGCTCCTCCCAATACTTCATTATTTCTGGCTTCTTACCAGTCATTGTGCCCCCATATTGCTCCTCCCCATACTTCATTATTTCTGGCTCCTTTCCAGTCATTGTGCCCCCATATTGCTCCTCCCCATACTTCATCATTTCTGTCTCCTTTCCAGTCATTGTGCCCCCATATTGCTCCTCCCAATACTTCATTATTTCTGGCTCCTTTCCAGTCATTGTGCCCTCTCATTGCTCCTCCCAATACTTCATCCTTTCTGGCTCCTTTCCAGTCATTGTGCCCCCATATTGCTCCTCCCAATACTTCATCATTTCTGGCTCCTTTCCAGTCATTGTGCCCCCATATTGCTCCTGTCCTTTACTTCATTATTTCTGTTTACTTTCCAGTCATTGTGCCCCCATATTGCTCCTCCCCATACTTCATTATTTCTGGCTTCTTTCCAGTCATTGTGCCCCCATATTGCTCCTCCCAATACTTCTTTATTTCTGGCTCCTTTCCAGTCATTGTGCCCCCATATTGCTCCTCCCCATACTTCATTATTTCTGGCTCCTTTCCAGTCATTGTGCCCCCATGTTGCTCCTCCCCATACTTCATTATTTCTGGCTCCTTTCCAGTCGTGCCCCCATATTGCTCCTCCCAATACTTCATTATTTCTGGCTCCTTTCCAGTCATTGTGCCCCCATATTGCTCCTCCCAATACTTCATTATTTCTGGCTCCTTTCCAGTCATTGTGCCCCCATATTGCTCCTCCCAATACTTCATTATTTCTGGCTCCTTTCCAGTCATTGTGCCCCCATATTGCTCCTCCCAATACTTCATCATTTCTGGCTCCTTTCCAGTCCCTGTGCCCCCATATTGCTCCTCCCAATACTTCATTATTTCTGGCTCCTTTCCAGTCATTGTGCCCCCATATTGCTCCTCCCAATACTTCATTATTTCTGGCTCCTTTCCAGTCATTATGCCCTCATATTGCTCCTCCCAATACTTCATTATTTCTGGCTCCTTTCCAGTCATTGTGCCCTCATATTGCTCCTCCCAATACTTCATCATTTCTGGCTCCTTTCCAGTCATTGTGCCCCCATATTGCTCCTCCCAATACTTCATTATTTCTGGCTCCTTTCCAGTCCCTGTGCCCCCATATTGCTCCTCCCAATACTTCATTATTTCTGGCTCCTTTCCAGTCATTGTGCCCCCATATTGCTCCTCCCCGTACTTCATTATTTCTGGCTTCTTACCAGTCATTGTGCCCCCATATTGCTCCTCCCCATACTTCATTATTTCTGGCTCCTTTCCAGTCATTGTGCCCCCATATTGCTCCTCCCAATACTTCATTATTTCTGGCTTCTTACCAGTCATTGTGCCCCCATATTGCTCCTCCCCATACTTCATTATTTCTGGCTCCTTTCCAGTCATTGTGCCCCCATATTGCTCCTCCCCATACTTCATCATTTCTGTCTCCTTTCCAGTCATTGTGCCCCCATATTGCTCCTCCCAATACTTCATTATTTCTGGCTCCTTTCCAGTCATTGTGCCCTCTCATTGCTCCTCCCAATACTTCATCCTTTCTGGCTCCTTTCCAGTCATTGTGCCCCCATATTGCTCCTCCCAATACTTCATCATTTCTGGCTCCTTTCCAGTCATTGTGCCCCCATATTGCTCCTGTCCTTTACTTCATTATTTCTGTTTACTTTCCAGTCATTGTGCCCCCATATTGCTCCTCCCCATACTTCATTATTTCTGGCTTCTTTCCAGTCATTGTGCCCCCATATTGCTCCTCCCAATACTTCTTTATTTCTGGCTCCTTTCCAGTCATTGTGCCCCCATATTGCTCCTCCCCATACTTCATTATTTCTGGCTCCTTTCCAGTCATTGTGCCCCCATATTGCTCCTCCCCATACTTCATTATTTCTGGCTCCTTTCCAGTCATTGTGCCCCCATATTGCTCCTCCCAATACTTCATTATTTCTGGCTCCTTTCCAGTCATTGTGCCCCCATATTGCTCCTCCCAATACTTCATCATTTCTGGCTCCTTTCCAGTCCCTGTGCCCCCATATTGCTCCTCCCAATACTTCATTATTTCTGGCTCCTTTCCAGTCATTGTGCCCCCATATTGCTCCTCCCAATACTTCATTATTTCTGGCTCCTTTCCAGTCATTATGCCCTCATATTGCTCCTCCCAATACTTCATTATTTCTGGCTCCTTTCCAGTCATTGTGCCCTCATATTGCTCCTCCCAATACTTCATCATTTCTGGCTCCTTTCCAGTCATTGTGCCCCCATATTGCTCCTCCCAATACTTCATTATTTCTGGCTCCTTGTAAGGCTTGGTGGTGTATTCTTCACAGTCAGCATGCAACGCATGAGCTGACGTGGAGGAGGTACACACACTAGCACAAGGAAACAGGCTATCCCTAGTATAGTGGAGGGGAGGACTGACTCCAAAAGGAGATTGTGGCGCACAGAGGCGGTGCAGATCCGACAGCCACAAACAATGCTTTCGCTATAACGTCTCAGCGCAAAGTAGCGCTGAGCGCATAAACCAGAACTGAGGAGATCAGAACAGGTAGACAGAATGAACGCTTGCTAGCTAGCCGCTACTTAGTGACAGCAAGCGTCCACAACAAGACAGACTGGAATGAGGCAGCCAAAGCGTAGCGGCGATGGCGTGCCTCAAAAAGACAGGACAGGATAGTCAGGAATTAGCAGGATCAAGATAGATGAACGTAACACAGATAAATATACAAATAGTATGATTTCCTAGCGTATTACAATTACAGCTATCAATGAAACTATTTGTAACGTCTGACTAACATATGTATATATCGGCAATGAACCGATATATGACATAAGCAGGAACACTGACTTAGGACTGGAACGATACAGGGAACAGGACTCAGAAGGATTCGCTATCTCTTCGCAGAGATGAACGCAATCCACAAACGGTAACAGGACAGGATTCAGAAGGATTCGTTATCTCCTCGCAGAGATGAACGCAATCCACAAACAGGACCAGGAACAGGATAACTAGCTCAGCACGAGTGATCAACGTGCTAGAACTGACTAGCTGAACACAGGATATAAACAGTTCGTGTACGTATATATCAGCGTCACTGATGTATCAACGTAACACGAATACAAGGAAAATAATAAACGTGCTGGTATGCATATACATGGGCAATGAACCAATATATGATGCAAAACCAGCAAAGTATCTTTAGAACAAGAAACACGATCGGGGGCTGAAGCGACAGCAAGACAGGCTTAAACTGAAGCTATGAAAACCCGAGGAGTCCTGCAGGAAGCAGATCTTTATACTGAGGTCATCCAATGGGAGCAGACATGCAGATTCCCACACAGGTGAATGATAATCAGTCACAAGCTGACAGCAGGGAAAGGCAGACAAAGCTATGCAGCTTGCATGGAAAGAGATCAGAACTACCTGAGCTGCAGCACTACTACTTCCAGCAATACCTGCTGCAGCAGCGATCATGACACTCCTTTCCAGTCATTGTGCCCCCATATTGCTCCTCCCAATACTTCATTATTTCTGGCTCCTTTCCAGTCATTGTGCCCCCATATTGCTCCTCCCAATACTTCATCATTTCTGGCTCCTTTCCAGTCATTGTGCCCCCATATTGCTCCTCCCAATACTTCATTATTTCTGGCTCCTTTCCAGTCATTGTGCCCCCATATTGCTCCTCCCAATACTTCATCATTTCTGGCTCCTTTCCAGTCATTGTGCCCCCATATTGCTCCTCCCCATACTTCATTATTTCTGGCTCCTTTCCAGTCGTGCCCCCATATTGCTCCTCCCAATACTTCATTATTTCTGGCTCCTTTCCAGTCATTGTGCCCCCATATTGCTCCTCCCAATACTTCATTATTTCTGGCTCCTTTCCAGTCATTGTGCCCCCATATTGCTCCTCCCAATACTTCATCATTTCTGGCTCCTTTCCAGTCATTGTGCCCCCATATTGCTCCTCCCAATACTTCATCATTTCTGGCTCCTTTCCAGTCATTGTGCCCCCATATTGCTCCTCCCAATACTTCATTATTTCTGGCTCCTTTCCAGTCATTGTGCCCCCATATTGCTCCTCCCAATACTTCATCATTTCTGGCTCCTTTCCAGTCATTATGCCCCCATATTGCTCCTCCCAATACTTCATTATTTCTGGCTCCTTTCCAGTCATTGTGCCCCCATATTGCTCCTCCCAATACTTCATCATTTCTGGCTCCTTTCCAGTCATTGTGCCCCCATATTGCTCCTCCCAATGCTTCATTATTTCTGGCTCCTTTCCAGTCATTGTGCCCCCATATTGCTCCTCCCAATACTTCATTATTTCTGGCTCCTTTCCAGTCATTATGCCCCCATATTGCTCCTCCCAATACTTCATTATTTCTGGCTCCTTTCCAGTCATTGTGCCCCCATATTGCTCCTCCCCATACTCCACTATTGCTCCTTTGCAGTCATTGGGGGCTGATTCATGAATCTGTGCTGCTATAGTAGCGCAAGCTACATGACAGCACCGCAAGCTAAATTCAGGGAGGCACACTACGCGCGGTCATGCAGCGTATCCTGGCTTCCTTAGTTATGCTTGTTGCTTACATAGCAATGCGCACTTTTTTTCAGCGCGGCTGCTACTATGTTAATTAACATAGTTACTATGTTAATTACATAGTAGCTATGTTAATTAAAGTAGCGGCCACTCTGGTTAAGTATCACAGTCGCGATATTTCACAGCAGCACCTGGCATTTAAAGGAGCACGCGTTGCTGTGTGAGCAACGTGCATAACTAAGGAAGGCACGCTGCGCTGCATGACCACGCATAGCGTGCCTCCCTGAATCGGCACCATTATACTCCCATTTTGCTCCTTCCCAGTCACTTGCCACCCAGTCTTTCAGGCATTGCTGCCATATTGTGCTTAGTTCTGTTCTTCAGTCACCAAAAAGATCACCTCCACCGTTGGTGGCCAGCCATTGTAAACGACTAAAGATAACTTACATTCAACACAATTTATTCAATATTATACCAGGGAGCCAAAAACCAGAATACCCAGATGCCTCAAACAGATCCAGGGTTTCAATGCGTAGTGCTTTCTTATTATTTTCAATAAAAACATTTTATTGAAAAAGGTTCATTGCATTTAAACAAGAAAAATACAACAATTTATGTAAATTGCATAAAATAGACAGTGATAACAGTGCTTTAGGTACTGTATGACATGGCTTTATTTTTGTTAGCTTACACCAGAGGTGCCCACACTTTTTGGGCTTTTGAGCTACTTTAAAAAATAGCAAGTCAAAAAGATCTACCTATGTACGATTTTAGGAGCACACTTCTATATACAGAATGGAAATGGTTGCACGGTCGCGATCTACCATGAAGTTCTTTGCAATCTACACAATTGGTACCCCTGAGTTACACTATCAAAGATCAAGCTGAAATTGTGGAGTATTAAGCATATAAGGCTGAGCTTTACTTAAAGAGAATCTGTATTGTTAAAATCGCTCAAAAGTAAACATACCAGTGCGTTAGGGGACATCTCCTATTACCCTCTGTCACAATTTCGCCGCTCCTCGCCGCATTAAAAGTGGTTAAAAACAGTTTTAAAAAGTTTGTTTGTAAACAAACAAAATGGCCACCAAAACAGGAAGTAGGTTGATGTACAGTATGTCCACACATAGAAAATACATCCATACATAAGCAGGCTGTATACAGCATTCCTTTTGAATCTCAAGAGATCATTTGTGTGTTTCTTTCCCCCATGCACTGAAGTTTCAGGCTGCTCTTTTCTTCCTGCAAACAGCTTTGCCCTTGTTTGTAATTCCTCAGTATGTGAAAGCCCAGCCAGCTCAGAGGACGATTTATCCAGCTGATTAGAGCAGCTTCTCTCTTATCTAAATAACACACAGGCAGTGTGCACAGATGGGCCAGAAAGGGTGAGTTCATAGCAGAACCACAACACTGAAGAACTTGGCAGCCTTCCAGACACAGGCCGACAAGTCTGACAGGGAAAAGATACATTGATTTATTACAGAGACTGTCATAGTAGAAAGTGCTGCAGTTAGCCAGAACACATTAGAATAGCTTTTGGAACATGTAGGATGATAAAAAACAGGATGCAATTTTTGTTACGGAGTCTCTTTAAAGGTAATATCCGAGGAGTATAAAAAAAAAAAAAGCTACTTACCCGGGGCTTCCTCCAGACCATCAGCCATCCGGTAACCTTGCCACAGCTTTTTTTTATATACTCCTCAGACCTTCCCTTTAACTTCTTGCCGACCGCGTCACGCCAGTAGGCGTGGCCGCGGCGGCAGCCCCAGGACCGCCTAACGCCAATTGGCGTAAAGTCCTGGGGCTCTGTTTTGCAGGAGATCGCGCGCAGGCTGCGCGCGCATCTCCTGCTTGGGGGGCGGAGCTCCGCCCCGCCTTCAGTCTCCGAGCGGCTATTGCCGCTCGGGAGACCGGTAGACGGCGTGATCGCCGTCTATTTACTTTGTGCAGCGCTGCGATCAGCAGCAGCGCTGCACTGGGGACAGCCGTGTGACACGGCTGTCCCCATGGGGGACAAGAGAGCGATCGGCTCTCATAGGCAGAAGCCTATGACAGCCGATCGCCATATTTGGCCGGCTGTGGGGAGGGAGGGAGGGAAGGGAGTTAAAGAAACAGGGTTTTTTTTAAAAAAAAACAAACAATAATATTTATTAAAAAAAAAATAAACATGGGGGGAGCGATCAGACCCCACCAACAGAGAGCTCTGTTGGTGGGGAGAAAAGGGGGGGGGGATCACTTGTGTGCTGAGTTATGCGGCCCTGCAGCTTGGCCTTAAAGCTGCAGTGGCCATTTTAGCTAAAAAATGCCTGGTCACTAGGGGGGTTTAGCCCTGCAGTCCTCAAGAGGTTAACCACCTGTGATTGCCGTCATACTTTAGCGATCAAGGTCCAACTCTCACCCTAAATCTTGCGTGAATACAATGCATTGTGCTTTTTCAGTCACATACCACGGTGAACAAACATGCACCACATTTCGGTAAGTGTAAGTACTTGATGGAAGTCCCACTGACCAAAACGTTGTGCACGATTGTTCTCTCTGGCTTGTGAATATAAAAAGCCACTGTGCATTAAAACCCAGGTGGAGTCCTGGATCTGTTTGGCCAGCCATTGTATCCATTCAATAGTGAAAGTAGGAGGGGTGATCTATAAGACAGTTAGTATTATAAATGGAATCAGCCCAGAGCTGAGAAGAGTTGGACAAATTGTTGGTCGGGATGATTGAGAGGCAAGTAACGCAACTTACAATTCAAATTTCATGCAAATGTTATGCAGCTTGAACTTAGACCAATTAAAATTGACAGGACGTTTTTCTGATTGGTGAAAATTTCAAGCTGCATATATTTACATGAAATTTGAATACAAGGAGAAATGATTTACATTTCATTGGCCATCCCTGTATATTGGTGAATTATCTTATGTGTGGATAATTATATGCCAGTATTGTGCATTGGATTGGGGGCAATATTCAGTCTGCATTTCCAGCCCAAATCCACTCTTCCCCAACAATCATTTTTAGCAGTACTGCACCAACCTCCCCCCCCCCCCCCATGTATCATCACCTAACATTATAACTATGTCCCCAGTCATATTCTGTCATCAGTCTGTATGCAGCCTGCAGTCCCATAAGTAGAGGACTCCTGATGTAGGGGTTATTTTGGTAATGTTACTTATCTTGACATCTCTTTAAAGGACAACTGTAGTGAGAAGACTATGGAGGATGCCATATTTATTTCCCTTTAAACAATACCGATTGCCTAGCAGCCCTGCTAGTCTATTTGGCTGCAGTAGTGTCTGAATAGCACCAGAAACAAGCATGTAGCTAATCTTGTCAGATCTGACAATAATGTCAAAAACACCTGATTTGCATATGCTTGTTCAGGATCTATGGCTAAAAGTATTAAGGTAGCCATACACCTAGTGATGATCGGCAGATTCGACCAGGAGACAAATCTCTCTTAAATCTGTCGGCTGCCCATACACTTTATGCCGATTCCTGATGAAATTGCTCCTGAATCGGCCTTGTGCACCACATCCACCACCTTGCCACCCCCCCCCCCCCCAATGTGTAAATGTGTATTGAGTCTATCCTCCCACACTTCCCCCGGTTCCCAGTGCTATATACCTTACCAGTCCGCTGCTTGTCCACTCCAGGTGCACTCCTTGCTCTCAGAATTTGGCATGGGAACAGAACATGAGAGGGGGGGTTGTCAGTGCAGTAAAGACGGGGGTGGGGGGGACTTGGGGCTATGCTGGGAAGGGGTAATGATGTTGGACAGCAGTGGGCTAGCAATTGTGTCGGAAGAGAGATCTAATCTAGAGGCATTTTAAAGATCACGCTAAAGCCAGAAGGTCGCTATTCCAGTTGGAGCCTTTCATGAACACTAACTAGAGCCATGCTTGCCAGAATGCATCGCAACCTGTATGGCAACACACTCATGCAGAAATGGAGACACAGCAGCAATTCACCCTGGCACACACCATAGGCAAAGGAAAACTATAGCACCGGTTGTTGCCCCACTGTGTGTCTGCCACCTCGTTCTGCCCCCTTCACTTCTCTCTTTAAATATGACATTTGAGATATTGGTAAACAGTTGAAGAAACCTGGGTGACAGCAGGGCTCCCTCATTCAGCTGGCTTCAGTAAGCAGCCTGTATAACAACAAAATGTTTGTATAGTGCTTTTCTCCTATACCTCCCAAGGCTGTAGGGGTGTAGCAATAGGAATGCAGTAAGTAATCCAGTAGTCCAGTTTGTCCTTCAGCGAACGTGAACTGAGGCCGAGGGTAATACAGCAGATCACTGAAAGTGAGAAGAATATAAAGACTGACATCTTCATTTCCTTATAAACACTGGCCTTGTTTATAAGAAAATGAAGATGTCAGTCTTCATATTCTTCTCACTTTCAGTTGTGCATTAATGTACTGGAAATAGAGGATTAGCAGGGCAGCCATGGAAATGACATTGTTTAAAATGAAATATGGCAACCTACAGTTGTTCCTTAAAGAAAACCTGTAGTCAAAAAAAAACCTCTGGGGGATACTTACCTTGGGAGGGGGAACCCTCTGGATCCTAATGAGGCTCCCCCCGTCCTCCTCCGTTCAAGTGCCAGAGTCCCCCAAAGTGCGGCAAGGTAAATATTTACCTACCACGATCCTGCGCAGGCACACTAGCCACTCTTCATTCGGGTAAAGGCAGAAATAGCCGAACCCGATCAATCCGCTCTACTGTGCAGGCGCGAGTCCTTTGCGCCTGCGCAGTAGAGCGGATATGATCGGGTGCGGCTATTTCCCCCTAGCCCAAACAAAGAGCCGCTGCTGCACCTCCACTGGATCCCAGAGAGGTAAATATATCAAGTCTTGTCAAGCTTGTCGGGGGAGGATTGGGGGAGCCAGCGCTGGATTCCCTGAAGCTACAGGGGAGGGGGAAGCCTCATTGGGACTCTGAGACTTCCCCCTCCCGACGTAAGTATCCCCAAAGGTTTTTTTTGTACGTTACCGAGTCTCTTTAAGTCACAAACTCAGATTGAGTTTGCAGATCATAAAGTCTGGCTGCACTAACCACATGCTTGTAACAGGTATATGATGCAGACATGAAGGTAGAAAAATCAGCAGGATAGCCAGAAACCGGCATTTATAAGAAAAACCACCATATCCCTCTCACTAAACGGTCATTTTAATGACTGAATCACAGTGTATGTCGTGTATCCACAAGGGTTTTAAATAAACAGCAATCAAAGATGACTAGTCATCAACAGGCAAGCTGTTACACAGTTCTGTTTTAAGAACGTGAAACCAATACTGCACACCTGTCCAATGCCGTTATCCATTCAATACCATACACTTCCTGTCAAACCAGAAAGAAAACTGTACTAGCCAAATCCTTGTTATTGCTAAGCCAGCCTGTCCACCCCACAACAATCCCAGCCAGCCAGCCATGAAAAGGTTTATTCACTTCCTGGGATACTGGATACCTTTCTAGATGTTTATGCTCCTAAAATGTAGGTTTGCATGATAATGGTGCAGCTTGCTGGTGGATGAATGTAGATAGATATGCTGTGTAAACTATCTAAACTTTAGATAAGATATATAGATAAGTTACTTGTTATAGTTAGTTTTTCATCTCGGATATACTTTAAGTCAATAATCTAAGTCCACCAATCGCAGAAGAGCAGGCTATCAAACATCTGTTTTCCTACTCTGACTTTGATGATCAACAAAGGAACTTTCTCACTAATCTTTTGAATGTTATCTTTCGTAACTACTACTTTTATTTTGATGGTCATTTTTTTTCTTCAGCGCATTGGGACAGCAATGGGGTCGAGTGTGGCCCGACCTACACTAATTTATTCGAGGGCCTCTATGAGGAGGCATTTTATCTCTATGTCATTGTTGTTTCATGAGTACGCCAAATGTAGTTGGCATTACATTGATTATGTCTTTTGCATGTGGGCGGGGCCACACTCGACCCTTGTGGACTTTGTTTATTCCCTTCCGTTCCAAATGCGCTACCATCAAAACTTAACTATTAATTATGATTTGCAGAGCATTTCCTATTTGGATACCATGTTGTCAAAGGGCGGAGGTAGGCTTGTTACAGACTTATTCAGAAAGGAGACTGACCATAATTCGATTCTCCACTTAAGTAGATTTCATCTGAGGCACACGTTACATAACATACCTGGTGGACAATTTCAGAGAATTGGGAGGATAGTTGGGGATACAGAGAGACAGAGAAACTTAACCACATGGTTGATTAGTTTAACATTTGGGGGTATCCTGAAAAAAGAGCAGTTGGAAAAAAGAAACAGACCCCCAAAAAAGTAATCGTGCTAGTAGGAGAGTGGCGTTTGTGTCAACTTACAGTACGGTTAGCAATGAAGTGGAGAAATGTTTACGCCGTAATTGGAATATTCTCATTGATTTACTTCCCCATATTAGGGAGTTTAATCCTATTTTTTCTTATAAAAGAGCCCCTTCCCTTAGGAGTAGGGCTGCTCAGAAACGAAACCGGGAGACATCCGGATAGTTGCTATCCGGATATCTCCCAGTAAACCTGGGAGCGACGGTCAAGTGATTACAAACACTTCCTCCTTCCAGGGAGGGACATATGGAGACAAAAGCCAGGAGGAACAGTGAGCGATTCCGCTGGTGCGGTGGACCATATGGGTCAGCGTGTCTGACCATGACCAACAGCGACTCAAAATGGGCACATTTTAAGAAGACCAAGGCAGCCCTCTGGCAGAGGAGACTTGGTGAAAGCGCACACACAGCCGACGCTGTACCCGGAAGCATCAGGCCAGGAGGAAGAGTGACAGCAGGGGTCAGCGTGTCTGGCCGCTGCAGCAGCCATGATTGACAGCGGCCCCACATGATTGGCCGGCATCTGAAGGAAGAATATGGAAGCGGAAGCCACGTGGAGATTACCATTAAAGTGACCAGCGTATCGCTGGTGCGGAGGGAGGCAGGGTTCAGCGTGTTTGACCGATGTGTATGTGTGGGTTCCTGGTACTGGTCCCAATTGTTACGTTCGGACCATAAGACGCACGTACTTTCCCCCCCACACACTTTTGAAGGAGAAAAAGTGCGTCTTATGGTCCGGAAAATACGGTATTTATTTATTTATGCTTGCAAAAAGAAAATAATCTATGTACCTTCTTCTGGGGCTCAAAAGTACATAAGCTGTGCATTCTAACATTGTCAATCAACAGGAACAGAGTCTGAAGAAGGCTTATTAGCTTAAAGTGAAACTTAAGTCAACGATAAAAAATGAGATTTACTCACCTGGGGCTTCCCTCAGCCCCCAGCAGCCGATCGGTGCCCTCGCAGCCCCGCTCTGACGCTCCAGGACCCGCCGACGAACACTTCCGGTTTGGCCGTCACCGGCCGACAGGCATGGGAACGCGAGTGATTCTTCGTGTGCCCATCCTGTATATCGCCCCCTATGCTGCTATTGCGGCCAGCTGGTCGCAATAGCAGCATAGAGGGCGATATACAGGCTGGGCACACTAAGAATCACTCGCGTTCCCATGCCTGTCGGCCGGTGACGGCCAAACCGGAAGTGTTCGCTGGCGGGTCCTGGAGCGGCACCGATCGGCTGCTGGGGGCTGAGGGAAGCCCCAGGTGAGTAAATCTCATTTTTTATCGTTGACTTAAGTTTCACTTTAAAGCGCTTATTAGCTTAAAGCTCAATGTTTTTCTTTTAAATTAGCCAATAAATGGTATCATCCTCCTGATTCAAAACGTCCTGCTGTTACAAATATAGGATATTACTATTTTTGCTTTACATAGTATTAGGGCATATGTATCATTAAGCCACTGGCAGGGCCAGTTGTAGACTTTTTGCTGCCTGAGGCAAACTTGTAAAGATGCGCCCCCACCCCCCGATTTGGAATGATCACACAGCACCCAACAATTTACTCTGCTTCCTTTAATGTTCTCACATGACATGCCGCAGCTCAACACAATAGCACACTGGCTGGCTGTGAGTCTGTGACAAACAAACTGCTCACCCTCAGCTTCTCCATTCCTCCTCAGGAAGGTACACACAGTACAAAAAATATTGCTTCAGAAATCTCTGCGCCTGATGCAAATGTTTCACCTTGCTTCATGAGAGAACTGGCCGCTGGGCGATTTGGGCACAGGGTGAAGACGAAAAACGTCTCACACTGCTCCTGCAAAAAGTCCCGGCGGCGTTAATCACTATCACCCCTCCAGGTCACTGTGGACAGTGGGGAAAGATGTAATTCGGTTTCCAGCTATTTCTGGTGCCCGAATTAGTGTTATTTATCGTAATTTGTTCTTCATCTTCTGATGGCACCCAAATTACTCACTGAGCTCTGCTATAGCCGTAATTCTTATTACAGCCTATGGTGGTGCCATCTGCGCCCAAGTCTCCGGTGCTGTTTTTACAGTGCTTCAGTACCAGGATCTTCTCTATGGTACTGTACAATAGACAATACACAGTGTATACAGTTGCATAAACAATGTGGGGTTCCAGATAATAATACACAGCTTTTATATTGTACATTCACACGGAATATCTAAAAATACATCACACAGCAGCACTGAAACACATTAGTAGTGAGAGAACATAACATTGTAACTAAAACTGTAGTCTTGGCAGTAGTAAATTTAGAGACCAGTCCTCTTGCTGGGCTCTGGAAAATATAAATTTGTACCCAAAACTATTCATGGCATCCATGCATACATCCTGGATTTCCTTAACAGCCTGAAAAGGTAGCATGTTCCTCCAAGCTTGCGAGACATTGAGGGCATTCCGAGAAGTGATGTCAAAGGCTTCATTGCTTTTGGGCAGTCCTTGTCCATGTAGAATCTTAATGATCCATTGAACTAGCTTGTCAGTTGCTTCTAAGCTAGCAAACTTATATATCTCTTGTACTTTTCTCAAAGTATCTTGTACCAAGTCCTCATATCTCAGCAACATGTACCTTCCTTTCAGGAATGGAGGCGGGTCATTGGTGGCCATTTTGAACATTTCAGCATGACTCTGACAAATTTCATGCAACACATCATATTCAGAGTCATTTATCTTAGTTCCTTTTGTGTTGAGGACAATGCTGCTGTCTATATCTAGCTCTTTTACAACTTGCATACGTGACCTGGCTACAGCACGAGGGTCACGTACCAGATGAAGGATCTTGAGATTTAAGGAAGGGTCTTTGAGGAGAGGATACAGGACTTTGAGATCAAACAAACGGACCTCTTTTACAACAATGCAGCGATATAGACCACAAACTTGCTCTACTTTCTCAAAAGGATCATTTCCACATACATCACTACATGCTGTAGCGTTAACAATGCTAACATTAGGAAACTTATCACAAGCTGGAAGTGTGCATAGAGCTCTGCTAGCATACCAAAAAAACAAGTCCAACACCTTCCTGTTTCCTTTCATATAAGCATCAAACACGGACATGTCACATTTCAGGACTGACTGGAGCAGGTCTCTTACAGCCATGTGCAGAACACGAGCATTACTGCCAGACAGGGTCCTCCATACATGCCAGGATGGCTCCATCATGTAGAAGACATTTGGGTGTTGGCTGAAGAACTGTCCAACCAGAGATGAACCTGACCTCCAGGTGGAGAGAATGAGAAGATGAACTTTGTCAGTTTCTGCTTCTTCACTTAACCAATGTCCAAACTTTCCTTGATGTAGCAAGAGATATAATATTTGACCAAAAATCAACAGGGCAAGTACAGAGTCCATCAATTTTATCCTCAACATGGTTTTCAAATTTTTGCTCCCTGTAAAAATTATTATAGCAACAGTAATTTAGAACCAAATTACCTATAAATATTAATCAAAGTAAGTAAACGGTTTCTAAAACTCTACGGCGGTTACTAAAGGGGGCTGCGTTACCAGGGAGGTCTGTTCATATAGGGAGTTATATCACTAGGGTATATTATTAAAAGGGTTATACAAGTAGGTGTGTTAATAAGGGGCTTGTGTCACCAGAGGGTTAGTTACTGAAAGAGGTTACAGGGAGGTTTTATTACTATTAGAAGGGTAAGTCCCCACAGAGTTCTATTAATAAAGAGAGCTATGTCAACAAGAGTTCTGTTTCTAAATGGAAGATATGTCGCCAAGATTATATTTTGCCCAGGTGGGATCTGTCACTAAAAATGAGGGATCTCTTATGTAAAAGGACTTCTGTTACCAATGTGGATCCTGCCTTATTATCCAATGATCTGTCAGTTTAAAGTGAGGATCAGTTATGAAGGAAACTTTGGCAACACTGTGAAGTCTAAGTATAGAAAATAATGCCTGGTAATGTGTAATGGGGAGCAGGCGCACATCCTTTACAAGCAATGATATGGACAGAAAAATAAATGATTCAGGGCTTACTGTAACATGATAGTATAACATGAATCACGTAAAAACAAAGTACAATTTTTATAGTACTCTCCACTTGATAAAGGACAATTCATCATTAATTATTTAAAAAACAAAACTTATTGAGTGTTGCCGTTTATCACAGTGCATCACAGAGAAGATTTGACGTATGTTTCGCGGCACCAGGGCCGCTTCCTTAGAGGCTCAGGATAGAATATATCACTTCAAAAGACATTCAGTCATAAGATATAGTTCATCACAATCAATTCAAAAGGACATTGAGATGCCTCCTGCCAATTCAGGAGCAAGGCGATAGAACCGTGGGGCGCGGTACGTGCCAGTGCTGCTATAAATAGGATCTGATCTGACACATCATCTCTACTATGGCCTTATTCAGAATATTCAGAATAATAATTAAGAAGGGAGGTACTTAACTCTATAATACCAGGAGATCGATTTATCTTTTGTGGAAGGTGGAGGAGAGAAAGGTCTATAACATCCGCCAGCTTTGTGATGTCATCATGGAGGAGTCTGAGAATCTTTATTGAACTCCATGCTCGCAGAGTTAAAGTAGTGCAGAGAAATAATGGTGGGCTCACAAAATAATTGACACTAGGGGCAGAATTTTGACATTCTTCACTTAGAGGTGTACTCACTTTTGTTGCCAGCGGTTTAGTCATTAATGGCTGTGTGTTGAGTTATTTTGATGGGATAGTACATTTTCATTGTTATACAAGCTGAACACTGACTACTTTACATTGTATCAAAGTATCAGGCCAATTATATCAATGATATCATTTTAACATGTGAGAGGTGTACTCACTTTTGGGAGATGCTTTCCATCCCACTGATAGATGCCTTAGTGACATATTGTTTAATATGCCCCTTTAGCGACAAACTGCCCTGTGATGGGCCTCTTCGTGACAAAAATCCCCCTGTATGATACCCGTTTACTGACACACCTCTAATTGTTAGGTGCCTTTGTGACAAGTCCCCATTCTGCTAGACTCTTTAGTCAAAGACCCTGCCTTCTTAATGCAGGTGTCCCTGTGGCAAACCCCCAGTGTAGATCTCACTACGACAGGCAGGGTGCATACACGGAGGTGAGAAACCCTGCACAGCTCCATTTGTCCTCCTCTGTTCCTAATCAGGTACCTCACATACCCTGTGCAGCCACCACACACCTCCTCCACATCCTCCTCCAGTTCTTCTAGCACAGGGGTCTCAAACTCAATTTACCTGGGGGCCGCAGGAGGCAAAGTCAGGATGAGGCTGGGCCGCATAAGGAATTTCACAATCGCGGCGCATCGCCACCTCTGCCCGCCCCTCTCACTCTTTCTTCACAGAGAGGGGCGGGGAGAGGCGGCGATCCGTGCGGCGATTGACATCAGGAGGGGCAGAGCTGAAGCTGAAAGCTCTGCCCCTTCCAGGAAATGCCGGTGGATTGTCCCCCGGGCGATTTGGGGGCTCTGCAGCCCTTGTTTAGCGGCGGGGATGCAGCGGATTACTTGGGAGTACTGAAGCGAACTATAAGGAAGCTTTTGCCAGCGAGGGCCACAAAATATTGTATCGAGGGCCGCAAATGGCCCGCGGGCCGCGAGTTTGAGACCCCTGTTCTAGCATGTCCCACAACAGGCAGCTTCTTTTATTCTCTTGTCTTCCCAGCATGTTAGTCTGCAGTGCATGAAGGAAATGGTGCTTCTGACCCAGTGGCGTAACTAAGGAGCTTGGGGCCTCGGTGCAAGTTTTACATGAGTCCCCAAGCACTCTATTCATATAGAGCCCCAAAACCTACCAAGAAAAGCTGCAGTGTCAGAGAGGTGCAATCAGAGCAAGGAAATTAATTAAGGATTACCACTATTCAATGCACATGTAGAGGTGTTCATTATCAGCATAACACCAATAAAAAGTTAATAAGATGGATGAAGGATGGTACCTAGTGAGCCCCTCTGGTCCAGTGGCCCCGGTGCGGTCGCAACCTATGCAACTCCTATTGCTACGCCACTGTTCTGACCAGTGGTAGCTTGGAGACAGGTAAACTTGACACACTAGTCTCACTGGGCCCCTCTGGCCACTTTATGATAATCTGGCCCTAAATCCAGGAACTTGTGAGTACTCACAGCACACTATGTCACTACGTCACACTTTGTCACTGGTTTGATATGCCTTTGGCATGGAGGATACATGCACCCTGTGGAGATGTAGTGTGTCTCCAGAACGCCACTTACTTTATCCAGTTTTATTCTGAAACTGTGACATGTCATTGCTATAAATCCAGTGATAGTTATGCTGCACATTAGCGGACTGACCTGTTTTAAGTGGAGCAAAAATTGCCTGCATCAGCAAATGGTCAAAATATCTGCAATGTCATTTGCATTAAGATCATTATCATGAGCTATCCTGCTTTACAGCTGCAATCTATACTATTGTAAATGTGACAATATTTAGGGATGTGTGAATGCGTGCAATTATCAGTGTGTGTGGGGAGATCTCCTGCCCTCTTTTATTGTTTTTAACATTTTGAATTGTCTGTATATTGATGCTTCCAGTTACGGTTTTTCATTAATAAAGATTTTTTCAATTTGGATAATTGAGGCCAGAATTGAATTATTTTTTTCTCCATATTGATAAGCTTAGTAACTTGTTCACTGGCCCAGATTTTCAATTATTGGATTAGAGGTGATATACCCACTTAGGGTCTTCCCTAACCTCATTTCCAAATAAAAGGTGGGATTCTGCTAAATCTTTTTTGCCTAAATACAGGCACACTGAAAAGCTGGGACACACAGGGTGCAATACGGTACTGGGAGACAACAGAACATTGGCATGCTACTTTTGTCACATCTGGCTTCGCCCGCTCTTGGGCAACTCAGCCCCTCTCCCTCCTCACAATATCAGCCACGCCCACAACAACTTACCTCGTATGCCACCTTGTTCCAATCAGAGACAATGTAAAGAAAAATCAGAATCAAATATTAGAAGACATGACAGTAATTTGAGGTACACAGTTTAAGAATATAATGATTATTTCTAATTAAAAGAAAAAAAAAGTAAAGTAAAAAGTAGGTTTTATGGAATTGCAGCCTTGTCCCATTAAGAAGTGTGAAAAGACTGGGGAAAAAAAAGAATACAGCACCACACACACTGACACACCGAGCTTCTCACCTGAAGTGCTGGAATCCAAATGTGTACAAGCCACAGAAAGAATGGAGTACAGTGCAGCTAACACAAAGCAGGTGAGATTCATTGAACACAATATATAGGATTAGCTGAAACATGAGCTGTTGGACCACTTCTGTCATGGAAATTCTTTTCTGGCCCTTATAGTGGACTTAGGACAAGTGGGACATTTTTCATTATATAAACATGACATTCACATACAGTACATAGAAATCTCTTACAACAATGGAACAGAAAACCCCAATGTATGATAAACAAGACTTTTTCATAGCCCTCTGAAGGCGTACATATGTAGAGGGAGGTGTAATTCTGAGCCCTAAATTACACTCACACGCCCCGTAGCAGTGATACTATGGGGCGCCTAGTTTCGGCGCCCGGCGGTGTGCTCCATGCGCCGAAACCACCTGCTTTGCTCTGAAGACATTTGGAATAACACATGATTGGTTCTTGATTACATACTGTATGTACAGGTCCTGATGCACAATTTAGCCTGTTGCCATCATCAAGTAAACCCACCAGAAGATGTTGCATCTATGGGAGATGAAAAAATGTGGCCTATCACAGAAAGCAATGGTGCCGTTTTACTGCAATCATTGAATCCACTGCCACATTTCTCTCCATACGGGAGAAAGTAAGACTGCAGCATACCATCCGATCAGCAGGGAGAATCACTGGCTGCTGTGTACCTCACCTGCCCTGCAGGACCTTTACACCTGCAGAAAGAGAGTGATCAAAATTGCCTTCCTTGATCAAGATTGCCTGATTCCTTTCACCCTGCCCACTCCATCTTCCAACCTCTGCCTTCTGGAGTGAGATACCGATCAGTTGTAACTAAACCTTCCAGGCACAGGAACAGCTTCTTTTCTTGGTTGGTAGCTCTGCTGAAAGGATACACTAGGTGACATGTGGCCTGTGTATGTACAATGCCTAGCACACAAATAAGTATGCTGTGTTCCTTTTTTTCTTTCTCTGCCTGAAGAAGTTAAACTTCAGTTATGCAAGTGACAGTTGAGACCTTGTCGGACTAATAGCATAACCCTCACTGTTAAGGAATTACAACCATGAAACACTTTCCTAGCAGAAAATGGCTTCTGAGAGCAGGAAAGAGATAAAAAGGGTCAATAGTTCATAGATTTTATTTCTGGCATACTTCAATGCACATGTCATTGAGCAGAGACAATGAAAACAGTAAAAACTTAAAGTGGATTTAAAGACAAAATAAAACTATGGGGTATGTAAAGCAGTCATTGTCACACGCCCCCTAGTGGCCGGACTGCTCAATGCCATCCAGTCTATTTCAACACACTGACTATCCAACCTCGTGGATGCAATCAATGCGCTGAAACCACTCGAATTGGGCAACTGACAGGTTAGAAGGGAGCGTGTGGACAACACAAACACTTTACTGCACAATATTTCAGGTACAGAGCTGCCACCACTCTCATTTACAGGTTGAGAGAAACCTTCTGACTATTCTAAACCTGCGAATGAAAATTGTTTAACACTCTGCTCTGGCTAAAATATTACAATACTTCAGGGTAGCAAATCTTCAGAAAGGCTAGGACTCTTTCTGTGTGGCTTAAAGAAGGTTTGCAGCTGAGAAAATTACTTTAAAGTATGTTATTACCAATGCAATATCAATAAATATATACAAATATATTTATGAAAATTATGAGAATTATTAAAAGCAACAATTATAGAAAAAGAGTAGAGTTGGGCCGAACGGTTCGCCGGCGAACGTGGTTCGCGCGAACTTAGGTGGTTCGCGTGCGGGTGCCGCACGCGAACGTTTTGCGGAAGTTCGGTTCGCCCCATAATGCACCTGAGGGTCAACTTTGACCCTCTACATCACAGTCAGCAGGCCCAGTGTAGCCAATTAGGCTACACTAGCCCCTGGAGCCCCACCCCCCCCCCCCTTATATAAGGCAGGCAGCGGCGGCCATTACGGCCACTCGTGTGCCTGCATTAGAGAGAGTAGGGCGAGCTGCTGTCTGTCTCTAGGGAAAGATTAGTTAGGCTTAGCTTTTCCTGGCTGCATACCTGTTCTGTTCAGTGAGCCCTCAGCCCACTGCATACCTGTACTGTGATCCTGCCACTGCATACCTGTTCAGTGATCCTGCCAGTGCATACCTGTTCAGTGATCCAGCCACTGCATACCTGTTCAGTGATCCTGCCAGTGCATACCTGTTCAGTGATCCTGCCAGTGCATACCTGTTCAGTGATCCTGCCACTGTATACCTGTTCTGTGAACCCGCCACTGTATACCTGTTCTGTTCAGTGGACCCGCCACTGTATACCTGTTTAGTGAACACGCCACTGCATACCTGTTGTGTTCAGTGAACCTGCCACTGCATACCTGTTCTGTGAACCCGCCACTGTATACCTGTTCTGTTCAGTGGACCCGCCACTGTATACCTGTTCTGTGAACCCGCCACTGTATACCTGTTCTGTTCAGTGGACCTGCCACTGTATACCTGTTCTGTGAACCCGCCACTGTATACCTGTTCTGTTCAGTGGACCCGCCACTGTATACCTGTTCAGTGATCCTGCCACTGTATACCTGTTCTGTGAACCCGCCACTGTATACCTGTTCTGTTCAGTGGACCCGCCACTGTATACCTGTTTAGTGAACACGCCACTGCATACCTGTTGTGTTCAGTGAACCTGCCACTGCATACCTGTTCTGTCAACCCGCCACTGTATACCTGTTCTGTTCAGTGGACCCGCCACTGTATACCTGTTCTGTGAACCCGCCACTGTATACCTGTTCTGTTCAGTGGACCCGCCACTGTATACCTGTTTAGTGAACACGCCACTGCATACCTGTTCTGTGAACCCGCCACTGTATACCTGTTCCGTTCAGTGGACCCGCCACTGTATACCTGTTCAGTGAACCCGCCACTGCATACCTGTTCTGTGAACCCGCCACTGTATACCTGTTCTGTTCAGTGGACCCGCCACTGTATACCTGTTCAGTGATCCTGCCACTGTATACCTGTTCTGTGAACCCGCCACTGTATACCTGTTCTGTTCAGTGGACCCGCCACTGTATACCTGTTTAGTGAACACGCCACTGCATACCTGTTGTGTTCAGTGAACCTGCCACTGCATACCTGTTCTGTCAACCCGCCACTGTATACCTGTTCTGTTCAGTGGACCCGCCACTGTATACCTGTTCAGTGAACCCGCCACTGCATACCTGTTCTGTGAACCCGCCACTGTATACCTGTTCTGTTCAGTGGACCCGCCACTGTATACCTGTTCTGTGAACCCGCCACTGTATACCTGTTCTGTTCAGTGGACCCGCCACTGCATACCTGTTCAGTGAACCCGCCACTGCATACCTGTTCTGTGAACCCGCCACTGTATACCTGTTCTGTTCAGTGGACCCGCCACTGTATACCTGTTCAGTGAACCCGCCACTGCATACCTGTTCTGTGAACCCGCCACTGTATACCTGTTCTGTTCAGTGGACCCGCCACTGTATACCTGTTTAGTGAACACGCCACTGCATACCTGTTGTGTTCAGTGAACCTGCCACTGCATACCTGTTCTGTGAACCCGCCACTGTATACCTGTTCTGTTCAGTGGACCCGCCACTGTATACCTGTTCAGTGAACCCGCCACTGCATACCTGTTCCGTGAACCCGCCACTGTATACCTGTTCTGTTCAGTGAACCCGCCACTGTATACCTGTACTGTTCAGTGAACCCACCGCATCAGTGCGCATACCTGTGCAGTTAAGTGAACCCACCTACCTACGTGAGTGCACGCAGTGTGATATACCACTCCGTGCATACCCGATATGGACAAAACAGGTAGAGGAAGAGGTAGTGCCAGAGGCAGAGGAAGGCCACCCAGCAGGTCTGCGCGAGGTCGTGTAAATGTAATTTCGTGTGGACCTGGCCCACAGTACAGTGCTCGGAAGAAGGCACGTCCCATCACCTCCCAAGATTGTCAGGACGTGGTTGAGTATTTAGCGACACAGAACACCTCATCTTGCTCAGCCACCAGCGCTACTACTAGCACCACTTCCGCTGCATTTGACACTTCGCAAGAATTATTTAGTGGTGGTGAAATCACTGATGCACAGCCATTGTTGTTACAGCCAGATGAATTTTCGCCAGCTCATATGTCTGCGTTATGCGGCAACACTATGGATGTAACGTGTAAGGAGGATGAAGGACCTACACGTTTGGATTTTTCTGAGGCAAGCGAAGCTGGGCAGGATGATTACGATGATGACGATGATAGGGATCCTCTGTATGTTCCCAATAGAGGAGATGAAGAGGGGGACAGTTCAGAGGGGGAGTCAGAGAGTAGTAGGAGGAGAGAAGTTGCTGAAAGAAGCTGGGGCAGCTCTTCATCAGAAACAGCTGGTGGCAGTGTCCGGCACCATGTATCGCCACCTATGTACAGCCAGCCAACTTGCCCTTCAGCATCAGCTGCTGAGGTCCCCATAGTGCCCACATCCCAGGGTGGCTCAGCGGTGTGGACATTTTTTTATGTGTGTGCCTCAGATCGGACCAAAGCCATCTGTTCGCTCTGCCAACAAAAATTGAGCCGTGGAAAGGCCAACACTCACGTAGGGACAAGTGCCTTACGAAGGCACCTGCGGAAAAGGCACAAACAGCAATGGGATGGCCACCTGAGCAAAAGCAGCAGCAGCACACAAAAGAAAAGTCACCCTCCTTCTCCTCTTCCTCCTTCAGGTGCATCATCTGCTTATGCCGCTTTCTCCCTTGCACCTTCACAGGCACCCTCCTCCACTCCGCCTCTGCCCTTGAGCGGTTCCTGCTCCTCTGCCCACAGCAGCAGTCAGGTGTCCGTGAAGGAAATGTTTGAGCGGAAGAAGCCACTTTTGGCCAGTCACCCCCTTGCCCGGCGTCTGACAGCTGGCGTGGCGGAACTGTTAGCTTGCCAGCTGTTACCATACCGGCTGGTGGACTCTGAGGCCTTCCTTAAATTTGTGGCCATCGGAACACCGCAGTGGAAGATGCCAGGCCGCACTTATTTTTCGAGAAAGGCCATACCCCAACTGCACCGTGAAGTTGAGAGGCAAGTGGTGTCATCTCTTGCGAAGAGCGTTGGGTCAAGGGTACACCTGACCACGGATGCCTGGTCTGCCAAGCACGGGCAGGGCCGCTACATTACCTACACAGCCCATTGGGTGAACCTGGTGGTGAACGATGGCAAGCAGGGCGCAGCGGACCAAATTGTGACACCTCCACGGCTTGCAGGCAGGCCTCCTGCCACCTCCTCTCCTCCTGCTACATGCTCTTCGCTGTCCTCCTCCTCCTTGGCTGAGTGGCAGTTCTCCTCTCCAGCTACACAGCCCCAGCTCCGCAGGGCCTATGCTGCATGCCAGGTATGACGCTGTCACGCCATCTTAGACATGGCTTGTCTCAAAGCGGAGAGTCACACTGGAGCAGCTCTCCTGGCTGCTCTTAAGAAACAGGTGGATGAGTGGCTGACCCCGCACCACCTGGAGATAGGCAACGTGGTGTGCGACAACGGCAGCAATCTGCTTGCCGCTTTGCATATGGGGAAGCTGACACACATACCCTGCATGGCACATGTCATGAATCTAGTGGTTCAAAGATTTGTGGCAAAGTACCCTGGCTTAGCGGATGTCCTGAAGCAGGCCAGGAAGTTCTGTGGGCATTTGAGGCGATCTTACACAGCCATGGCACGATTTGCAGAAATTCAGCGGAAAAACAACATGCCGGTGAGACGCCTCATTTGCGATAGCCCCACTCGCTGGAATTCGACCCTGCTCATGTTCTCCCGCCTGCTATAACAGAAGAAAGCCGTCACCCAGTACCTCTACAACTGGAGTAGAACGAAACAGTCTGGGAAGATGGGGATGTTCTGGCCCGACAACTGGACACTGATGAAAAATGCATGCAGGCTCATGCGGCCGTTTGAGGAGGTGACCAACCTGGTGAGCCGCAGTGAGGGCACCATCAGCGACTTAATTCCCTACGCTTACTTCTTGGAGCGTGCTGTGCGTAGAGTGGCGGATGAAGCTGCGAATGAGCGTGACCAGGAACCGTTACGGCAGGAACAGGCATGGGACCAATTTTCATCAGACCCAGCTGTTTCCTCAACACCTGCGGCAGCACAGAGGGGGGAGGAGGAGGAAGAAGAGAGGTCGTGTGCAGAAGACGAGTCAGACTCAGAGGATGATGAGCAAGGTGTTTCTTTGGGGGAGGAGGAGGAGGAGGGGACGGCGGCAGGAGAACAACCGCAGCAGGCGTCGCAGGGGGCTTGTGCTGCTCAACCTTCCCGTGGTATTGTTCGCGGCTGGGGGGAGGAGGTTGACTTACGTGACGTCACTGAGGAAGAGCAAGAGGAGATGGAGGGTACTGGATCCGACTTTGTGCAGATGTCGTCTTTTATGCTGTCCTGCCTGTTGAGGGACCCCCGTATAAAAAACCTCAAGGGGAATGAGCTGTACTGGGTGGCCACACTACTAGACCCTCGGTACAGGCACAAAGTGGCGGACCTGTTACCAACTCACCGGAAGGTGGAAAGGATGCAGCACATGCAGAACCAGCTGTCAACTATGCTTTACAATGCCTTTAAGGGTGATGTGACAGCACAACGCCAGCAAGGTACCACTGCCACTAATCCTCCTCCCGTGTCCACGCAGTCAAAGACAGGACGCTCCAGCGATCTCATGGTGATGTCGGACATGCGGACGTTCTTTAGTCCAACGCCTCGCTGTAGCCCTTCCGGATCCACCCTCCACCAATGCCTCGACCGGCAGGTAGCCGACTACCTGGCCTTAAGTGTGGATGTAGACACTGCTGTGAACAGCGATGAGGAACCCTTGAACTACTGGGTGCGCAGGCTTGACCTGTGGCCAGAGCTGTCCCAATTTGCCATCCAACTTCTCTCCTGCCCTGCCGCAAGCGTCCTCTCAGAAAGGACCTTCAGCGCAGCTGGAGGCATTGTCACAGAGAAGAGAAGTCGCCTAAGTCACAAAAGTGTTAAGTACCTCACCTTTATCAAAATGAATGAGGCATGGATCCCGGAGGGCTGCTGCCCGCCCCAAGACTAAGTCAGTCCCCGCACACACAGCATCTCTGCCTGCACGCCGTGTGACTGGCTGCCTGGCCTGCCCCAAGAAGACTAAGTCGCTCCCAGTCCCTCCACACAGCATGTCTGCCTGCAGGCCGCTTCACTACCTTCTCCGCCACCACCAACAGGGTCCGGGACTCCAGGCGGATTGCTGAATTTTTTAGGCCGCTGCTAGCAGCGGCCGCTGTAATAATTTTTCGGGTGCGTGTACATGACTGCCTAATTTTTCTGGCTGCACTGCGGGCAGCTGCAACAACAAAAGAAAAGGCATGTACATGCGCCCATTCCCCTTCGTGATCATTACCTTGCCGTGGTGAAGGGGCTTGTGTATCACAATGAAGCAATGACCGGCGCCTAGATGAGTGTCTCGGGGGGCACACAAAAGATAATAAGGTCGTTGCTTCATTGTGGTCAGACCAAATTTGATCAGTTGGACAGTCACTGTTCTGTCATTCAGCTACATCAGCCAGGCCGACCATATGGGCTGTAAAGCCACCAAAACCTGCACTCTCGCCATGGTGCGCACCAGTCCAGCACGGCCGCCACTACACAAACAGCTGTTTGCGGTGCGTTACACGGTGAGTTTGGTGTGTCAGTGTGAAGCAGTACCTTAATTACACTACCTGATTGATGTATACACATGCAAGATGTTTTAAAGCACTTTAGGCCTGTCATTTAGCATTCAATGTGATTTCTGCCCTTAAAACGCTGCTTTGCGTCAAATCCAGATTTTTCCCGGGGACTTTTGGCATCTATCCCACTCCGCCATGCCCCCCTCCAGGTGTTAGACCCCTTGAAACATCTTTTCCATCACTTTTGTGGCCAGCATAATTTTTTTTTTTTCAAAGTTCGCATCCCCATTGAAGTCTATTGCGGTTCGCGAACTTTAACGCGAACCGAACGTTCCGCGAAAGTTCGCGAACCCGGTTCGCGAACCTAAAATCGGAGGTTTGGCCCAACTCTGAAAAAGAGTAGCCCAGATAAAATAAAAGGGAAAAACAGAAGAAGGTGAATACTTAAGGTTTTGTAAGAAATATGTCCTTTATGGAAGATCCAAGCAAAATGGAGGGATCCTTTTTTTCAGGTTCAGGAAGCCAGCCTCACGGCTGTTAGCTTCAGTGGTGTTAAAAAAAATGGAGGACTCAGGTTGAATTTAAAGCCTGTTCCTTTTATAGAGACCTACTCTAAAAGGCAGATCTCAGAGCCAGTCCCCTGGGCTGGAGTTTTATTTTTGGCGGAAATTTTAAGTCCAAAATATATGACATTTTCATAAATCAGACCATGTTCATCGCACACATATAATAATAACAAATTTACAACCTCCAAAGAAAATAGATCATAATGAGATCAGAGATGAATATTGTAGAACATTCTGTTACTGAGAAGTTTAATAACCCGGTTGCTGGGTATGCCAGCTCCTTAAAAGGGGTACCAAAACGTCCAGTGGGACGCTACGAATCAAATTATATAATTTCCATAATTATCATCAGTACAGTATCTCTTGAAAAGGCAAACAACATACAATACAATTATTCCCAATCTGCTAAAATGGTGCCAGCAAGTCTGCCCTCATGCTGAGCGGGAAGCTTGCTTCTGCCCTGTATCACCAAATGGTCCCTTTCAGGTTTGCAATTCACACTTTACTGTGAGGTTCTCTGCTAAAGGGCCGATTCTTTTGTTCCCTGTAATTAAAGAAAATGTTGTAATCCCCAGAGGACAGTTGTATCCAAAAATACCAGACCCCAGGTTTTCCCTTCTGCTGTCCCTAGACATGCAATCTGGACTGCAATTGTGAAACACAATCAGAAAACCGAATGATTGCGTTTCTTCGCAAAACGTTTGTGACATTTTTAGGAGACGCTGGATGGAAACAATTGCTTATCTCATCAGTTTATTTTCACCTTGTGTTTCTTTTTTATTGTCTGCATCCCTTAAACAACTGACAAGTCACGTTCCTTGTAAGACTGGTTCACACTTATTAAAAAAATAAATAAATCGCATTCGTTTTCCAAATTTTCAAAAACATATTTGCTGCACATTTAATCAAAGACAATGGAAAAAAATCACACTTCTGCTTCAAATTAAGTTTTCACGTTCGCATTTTCGCATGCTTGTAAGAAAAACATACTTTTTTCAGCATAAATTTGCACATCACATTCAATTTCCTATCATTATCTACTTTTAAAAAAGCGGGTGAAAAAACATATACAAATGCGAATAGTGTCCGGAAAAACGCAGCTAAAAATCACAGGGATTAGTGTGAACCCTTCCCGAGTGCAAACTTATGTGGCCAAATAAAATAATAGGAACAAGTAAAAAAAAAAAAAAAATCACTTATTGATAGTTGCTCAATACTGATTTTATGCTCCCAACAAACTATAGTATCATGCTGCCATCTAGTGGACAAATAGACTCTCTACAACAAGTTACCTGGCCTCCTCGGTTTGGTATCATTTGGAAGGGTATCATGGAATGGCAGGCGGTGCCAGAAAAATAAACAAACAACAATACTAAAATGCTATTCATGTGAATAAATTAGGACTACACATAAAATGTCATTTTAAACGCCCGTAGCAATTTATTTTTTAGTTTAACAATATTAATAAATATGGTAACGTTTGCATATGAAAAAAAAACATACATAATAAAGTATATAAACAACTGCAAACATTGCTGTAGTGGTCCATTCCAAGCATAAATTAGATAAATCCCCCTGTCCATTTTTTTTTTAGGTTTATAGAGTATTCATGATTTTCAATTAAACACATTTTTACCATTATTGTAGAATCCCTTTATAGCAAACTTCAAGGACCAGGAAAAGTAGTTTACTATATCAGAGATTTACTATATCAGAATTGGTCATACATTGTCTATTTATACAGATGCAGTTGCTGGGCCTTGAGGACTTTATTATTTCCATAGGTTTACTATATCAGAGTTTACTATAACGAGATTCTACTATATCACATATTCAAGCAAACAGTGCCTTGCATATGAACAGAGTGAATATATTCATACACTAGTAGACCTAAGCCCGTTTAAAAACTAGGTCTCTCTCACCAACGCATGTCAGTGCGCGCTCCCACAGCAAGCGCGAAAGATCGCACCCCTTCGTCGTGCGCACTCTCCGATGCGAGCGCACCCGTCCACCCGCACCCTCTGGCCCTGTCTTCCTTCTGTCGCATGGGCTAGACATGCGCAGTAGCCTAAACACACAGGACACAGGGACAGGAGGATGACGCAGGGACAGTTAGGGTTTTATTATATGGGATTTAGTGCAACAATAACAGTTAAAGAGAAACTCCGACCAAGAATTTAACTTTATCCCAATCAGTAGCTGATACCCCCTTTTACATGAGAAATCTATTCCTTTTCACAAACAGACCATCAGGGGGCGCTGTATGGCTGATATTGTGGTGAAACCCCTCCCACAAAGAAATTCTGAGTATGTACTCTTGGCAGTTTCCTGTCTGTGAACCTTGCTGCATTGTGGGAAATAGCTGTTTACAGCTGTTTCCAACTGCCAAAAACCATGCAGCAGCTACATCACCTGCCAACAGTAAAAATGTCACCATGTAATAAATGGCAGAATGTAAATCAGGGATTTAAAAGATTGTACAATGGGCAAACACTGACTAAATCATTTATACATAATTATTGTAAAAATGAAGCACTTTTTTATTACATTATTTTCACTGGAGTTCCTCTTTAAACCTTATAGCACAGTTAACTAACTGCTAAAATATCATTTTAAATAGGTAACAAACTTGGTCTTCAGTTATTTCACGTGAAAATTAGAGGATGGAGAGAAAAGATACAAGAGTAGAAAGATTTAATGGGGAAAAGGGAAGAATCAGGCGGCTCGAGAGTTGGACGGGTCCGATTTCTCTGCTAGGAGTCCGTGAGTCTGGAACAGGAATCTAAGAAGCCAGTCTCCAAAGATGGGGCTTTCAGACAGATGGCACTTTCCATAGTTCATTATTACAGAAGTACAACACAGACCAAGATGCATTGTTAGGAATTCCCTTATATAGTACTGTGTAAGCCAGTTGGAAGACTGTTGCAAAGTATTTTTACTTTAAGGGCAAGTCCTCAACTACACATGTAAATAGATCCACCTAGGGCCATACCTCTCCATACCAGTAGGGCTGGTTTCCAACTGAACCGGCGTGCATCTTGCAGGACACACACTGGCACTTGCAGTGATAGTGGGGTGGAAAATCTAGGTCGATCTGTTGAGATTGCTTATCATTTTGCATTGGCCCTAATGGAAATCTGATGGAAAAAAAATGCCATCAAATTGATTTTCAATAGATTTCAAACTGAAATCTCTGGAATTATAATCCTAGTAAAAAATGTTCATAAACACATCAGATAGATAAGAAATCTGATGATCTACCTGCTGCTAATCTAAAGCTGGCCATACAATTGGCCGATTCCCCGCCGATCGACAGCAGATTCGATCACTGGGATCGAATCCGCTGTCAAATCGTTAACGTTAACGCTAAATTTCGATCTATTTCGTCCCAAAATAGATCGGTCCCGTTGATCGCTCCGTGCGGGAAATTACCGTCGATCGCCCGCAGGTAGGGAGCGCGTCGCTAGCGGCGTTCGAGTGCCCGACGATCGACGCAATACAGCTGCAATACATTACCTGCTCCGCCGGCGCGACTCCCCAGGTCTCCGCTGTCTTCTTCTCCGCGCTGGTCTCCGGGTCCGGCAGGCTTCACTTCTTCCTGTCCCGGCAGGAAGTTTAAACAGTAGACGGCGCTCTACTGTTTAAACTTCCATCAGACAGGAAGAAGTGAAGCCTGCCGGACCCGGAGACCAGACCAGAGCGGAGAAGAAGACAGCGGAGACCGGGGGGAGTCGCGCCGGCGGGAACAGGTAATGTATACAGGGGGAGGGGGGGAGCGGCGGCAGCACCACCACCACAACAGATTGTGAACGGTTTCAGGCTGAAATTGATTCACAATCTGTTTGCAGTAAAGGCAGCCATACGATCCCTCTCTGATCAGATTCGATCAGAGAGGGATCTATCTGTTGGTCGAATCTGATGGCAAATCGACCAGTGTATGGCTACCTTAACGACTGTACGGCCACCTTTAGGAGCTGACAGATTAGACTGCTATTGCCAGTTGTGCTGAAGTATACACTGTGTAAACAGAAACATTTCTGCTGTATTGTGGAGGGAAGCGCGGGGGGGGGGGGGGGGGGGGGAGTGTAATGCTGTGTTTAAAGGGAAGGTTCAGGGACTCTGAAAAAAAATAAGAATCCATATCCACTTACCTGGGGCTTCCTCCAGCCCGTGGCAGGCAGGAGGTGCCCTCGGCGCCGCTCCGCAGGCTCCCGGTGGTCTCCGGTGGCTGTATTGCGCAGGCTCAGTAGTTCTGAGCCTGCGCAGTACAGCCCGGAGGACGTCCGATGACGTCAGCGCGCCGGCGTGAAGCGCAGAATGGAGCGCAGAAGAAGCCCGACCTGGCCGCCGGCCTGGCCAGGTCGGGTCGGCCACTGGAGACCACCGGCAGCCTGCGGAGCGGTGCCGAGGGCACCTCCTGCCTGCCACGGGCTGGAGGAAGCCCCAGGTAAGTGGATTTCGATTTTAATTTTTTTTTCAGAGTCCCTGAACCTTCCCTTTAATGTTTGATCGCAAAAATTTAATTTTGAGTTTTATACCATGCTGAGCTAATTAATTAAACAAGTTATCAGGCAATTACTAGTAAAATAAGGGCTACTTACCCGGGGCTTTGTCCAGGCCCAAGCTCCCAGCATGTCCCTCGCCGGTATGACCAGTGGTGTCATACATACGGAACAGACACGTAGACTCTGCCAAGAGGTGATGAGTAAGCGCTAAGTGTTTCAACAAAGAACTGCAAGACCAGTAAGGTCAGGTGATATCTGCAGAGTTAGCTACAACCATGACCTAGAAGTATTAAGAGCAGCACAAAATAACATTAGGCATATAAATGCACAGCAGATCAGGGGCCTGAGACATGTGGAGAGAATAGAAGAAATAAATATGCCTGGAATAAAA
The DNA here is from genome assembly GCF_040937935.1 of Hyperolius riggenbachi. Lineage (NCBI taxonomy): Eukaryota > Metazoa > Chordata > Amphibia > Anura > Hyperoliidae > Hyperolius > Hyperolius riggenbachi. The sequence goes on from NC_090656.1 coordinate 42,363,204, forward strand.
TCATGAGAGCAAGGATGTACTCAACAAAGAAAAAGGGAAGACCACATGCAATGTGAATAGATGATATAACAGCAGACCGGGCCGAGATGGGAATAAAAAGTTGTGATAAAGAGTGACAGACAGGTGGAGATGAACTACAGGAGAGGCCGAGGCTCACCCAGGCTGTAGTGCCAAAAGAAGAAAATGTTAATGGATATTAAGTTTTAAATCACACCTGAACTGGGCTTCTTCCAGTGCTGAGTAATCCGTGAGGTCCCTCAGCATCCTCTGGGTACCCTCTATTCCCCTGCTGGTGGCTACGTAAGATGTGCGACCCGAACCCAAGTTGCACTGACTGCGAATGCACAGCCCTGTCCGCATGCCCTCTTCACTCACACTCCCATCCCCGAATGTGTTTTGTGCATGCGCAGTTTTTGAAAGAATGGACGGTGCATGCGCAGAATGCTCCTGGTGTTGGGTGTGCAATCCAGATGGGCGGCCTGTGTAGTCAGTGTGACTTGTGTTCCGTTCACACAACTTATGGAGCTGCGAGTGGGAGAACAGAGGGAACCCAGAGGACGCAGAGGGACCTCATGGACTACTGGGGGCTGGAAGAAGCCCTAGGTGAGTAAAAGGCTACAGGTTCAAGCACAGCAAGACTGTAAGCGCATACTCTGTCACTTGCCTAAAATAATACGTGTGAATCTGGGCATTACAGCATAACACAGCTTTGTGAATCAGCCCCATGGTTTAGTTGCTCAGTTCTACAGGCATACATCAGGGTCATCTTAGGAGAAGCTATAAAAAAGCACACAAGAACCCTTACAGTGATCCCCAACCTTTTGTGACCCAAGGACCGCTTCAGCATCATGCAATTTTTCCAAGGCCCGGGCGTATGCAGGGGACGAGGGTGTTATTTTTTATGTTTGTGGGCTTGTTCTACATGCAGAGTAATTACATAAAGAAGTCCTGGCAACACCAGCTGTACCTACCCACTATCTTCATCACCCTCAGCACTTCACTGCACTGGGGCTGCTGCATAAGCCACCAGCACAAGGTACATTTGGTGTGTCAGGTGGTGTGAAGGGGTTACTGCCCGGGCTTCCTTATCTATTGACACAGTAATTTCCTACCCTCATCTACCTCCCCTCACTTTACCCTTCCCTCCACCCCACAGCCTTTCTACCTTCCTCCCCACACCCACTTCACACATTTCTCCTCACCACACTCACTTCCCTCCTCCCCACACTCACTTCACTTCCCTCCTCCCCACACTCACTTCACTTTCCTTCTCCCCACACTCACTTTTACCCTTCCATTCTTTTTCCCGGACTAGCATTCAGCATCAGCCGCTCACCTCTGTGCAGACTGAACTCTGTAGCTGGCAAGTAGTGTTGTCTGGATCATGAACGATTCGGATCTTTGATCCGAATCTCTCTTGTGAGTCAAATCATCCGAATCATCAAAATGAATGATTCGGTTCACAAAGGGGGTGGAGCCAGGAGCGGCACGCCCCCCTCTCAGCAGGCAGGGGGGACCTGGAAGCAGAGCAGAGATGTATCGCTCAGTTGGAGGGGAGCCAGCCTTGCACAGGGACGGGTAGATGGGAGAGGGGACATGGGTGCCACTGCCAGATATGTGTAGAGCACACGTGGGGAATGCTTTCTTTCACTGTGAGACATTTGCAAAGTATACAGATGAACATATAGGTGAAATAAATTTAAAGCATATGATTGCAACAACATGTGGGTAATGTGTGCAAAAAAAAACATGTCTGCTCTCTGCGCACCCCTCTTCCTCCACCTCACTTCTCTGTCCACTCCCTGCCCTTCTCTGACCATCTTATCTTTACGTCCACCCCCCTTCCCTTCTCTGTCCACTGCAGGGAAAGTCCTGTCCTGCTAGTCATTTCACCCCTGAATGCTTCCCTAGTAAAAGTATTCAAAATTCGGATCAAAGATCCGGATCTTTTCAATGATCCGATTAGAATCATCCGAATCATTGAAAAGATCCGGACTTCCCATCTCTACTGACAAAAGACCAGAGCGTCCCAGTCATCCTCACTGCTGCCACCTGGTGTCTGTACAGACAGAAAGCATGCTGCATTTACAAATAACAAACACTAGGTGGCAGCAGTAACAACGGCTGCAGACGGCTCTCTCTGCACTGTGATGACAGATGGCCCAGCTCAGAGCAGCTGGCGGCCCGGCAGTGGGCCGTGGCCCTCTGCCTTAGAAGGTACATACATATCAGCAGTGGCGTAGCTAAGGAGCTGTGGGCCCCGATGCAAGTTTTACAATGGGGCCCCCCAAGCACTCTATACATAACAATTTATACGGCGCACCAAAACCTGCCAAGGGCAACTACAGTGTCAGAGGTGCAAGAAGGGGATGGGGAACAGTTTGTTAATGATTACTACTATCCAAAGTATCTACAGAAGTCATTATTATGAGCATAGGACCAATAGAGAGCTAATTCTGTAGTTAAGGGAGGGCCCTTCGGAGCCCCTCTAGCCCAAGGGCCCCGATGCGGTCGCTACCTCTGCACCCCCTATTGCTACGCCCCTGCATATCAGTTATGAAAATGCATTACTGCAGGCCACAAAGCCACAGTCTGACAATAAAACAAACTAGCAGAGTTGTGTGTATACGATTCCGCTGACCCCATTCTACCACTAGCTGTGTTTATGTTATATACCATGAATATGTGACCAGCGATTTCTTGGAATTAGAATAAGCCCTTTTTTTTTTTCCTAGCAGTTGCTGCATCTTGTCAACATTAGGGGAGGCCATTCCAGAAGGTGAATGCCGCTATTTACATGTATTCCTATAGACATCCATTATCAGCCAATAGCTGTCCAAATGCTGATTTGATAGATAAATAAAACAGAAAATATAGTGCACACTAATTCAAAAGAGATGTACTCGTATCAGTGAATTACATCTCCCAGCATGCAATTGTGGTGTGCGTGGGGGCACACCGCTGCCAGGAAAACAAAAATAAGGCATTGTGTGCTCACCATGGAGAAGATGGCAACCTCCATACAGACCAGAGGCCACAGGAGCAGCCCCCCCTGATTGAGTAATGCTACTCACCACCCCTCCCCCCAACCTCACAATGGCAAACTATAACAAACCTACCTAATGGGAAGGTTCATTCAAAAAAGGGGAAAAAAATACAGGTGCTCAGTTTGTTTTAAGATTCCTGACTATTTTGCCATTTCAGTTGTGTAGCTGTTGATACACAAATAACTTTATTACCCACTTAAATGGACACTTAAGTCAAACAAAAAAAATGAGTTTTACTCACCTGGGGCTTCCAATAGCCCCCTGCAGCTGTCCGGTGCCCTCGCCGTCTCCCTCCGATCCTCCTGGCCCCGCCGGCAGCCGCTTCCTGTTTCAGTGACAGGAGCTGACAGGCTGGGGACGCGAGTGATTCTTTGCGTTCCTGGCCACAATAGCGTCATCTATGCTGCTATAGCATATATCATATACCATATAGCAGCATAGAGGGTGCTAATGTGTCTGGGAACGCGAAAAATCACTCGCGTCCCCAGGCTGTCAGCTCCTGTCACCGAAACAAGAAGTGGCTGCCGGCGGGGCCAGGAGGATCTGAGGGAGACGCCGAGGGCACCGGACAGCTGCAGGGGGCTATTGGAAGCCCTAGGTGAGTAAAACTCATTTTTGTTTGTTTGACTTAAGTGTCCCTTTAAGCCCGCAGGGTTGTTTTTTTGTTTTTGTTTGTTTTTTTGCATCTGAGCAACTCTTACCTCCCATGCATTCGCTAATAACCTTATCACTACTCATCACAATGAATTGATCTATATCTTGTTTTTTCCGTCACCAATTAAGCTTTTTTGGGGTGATACATCTTGCTAAGAATTAATTTATTCTAAATCCATTTTAATAGGAATATTAAGAAAGAAATGGAAAAAAAATCATTAATCATTATTTCTCAGTGTTTGTCCATTGTAGTTTGAAATTGATACATGCTACGGTAATTAAAACCCTTGCCCATTTGTCCCGCTTATTACACCATTTAAATTTGTCCCTATCACAATGTATGGCGCCGATATTTTATTTGGAAATAAAGGTGCATTTTTTTGAATTTGCGTCCATGACTATTTACAAGCCCATTATTTATTAATTTAAATATTAATATACTCATTTGACATGCATATTTAAAAAGTTCAGACCCTTAGGTAACTATTTATGTTTTTTTTTATTATTGTAATTTTTTTTATTTATTTTTTATTAAAAAATGTATTTGGGACATTTTTGGTGTGGGAGGTAAACGGGATTTTACATGTAAAATAATGTATTTCTTTTATAAAACATGGATGTGGGTGTAGTTTTACTATTTGGCCACAAGATGGCCACAGTCAAAAAGTCCTGGGAGCGATCGATCTCGCTCCCAGGAAGAAGTATGAAGACGGGAAACTTTTTTTCACTTAGAAAAACTGTAGCCTCTAATAAGAGGCTATCGTTTTTTCTGCGGGGGACATTGATCAGTGAATGGGATCTATAATCCCATTCATTGATCGCTGCACTAACGGCCGGCGGCCCGCGGGAGTGCGCTCAGCCTGTCTGGACAAAAATGTTCGTCCAGATAGGCTTAAGTGGTTAAAGGATACCCGAGGTGACAAGTGATATGATGAAATAGACATGGGTATGTACAGTGGCTAGCACACACATAATTATGCTGTGTTCCTTTTTTTATTTCTCTGCCTGAAATAGTTAAATATCAGGTATGTAAGTGGCTGACTTAGTCTTGACTCTCACTGATAAGAAATTCTAACTATAAAACACTTTCCTAGCAGAAAACAGGAAACAAATAAGTAGAAGTACAGATACATTGCTAGTCAACAGCACAATGATGGATCTGTACTGCATTAAAGTGGATCCAAGATAAACTTTTACTCATTGCATAATTGTGTTCCTTTCATATAGTTTATAGGGAATGCTTTAAGCCCAATACTTTTTTTTTAATACTCTCATTCCCTAATCCCCTATAAACTAAACAAGCCTCGCCCACAGCTTCTCCAGTGCCTTGGCACTTTGAAATAGATGTAGCAAGGGCTTATGGGAGCTCAGTCTGGGCAGGGGGAGGAGGAGGTGTTACTAGCCAAAGATTTCAGAGGCAGAGGGGAGGAGAAAGGAGGAGAGGGGAGTGAAGTTTTCACAGGCTGAGGGCTGGAGATGCACAGCAGCTTGTCTGTGTGTAATGTGACAAACAGAACATGTATCACAGGAAGAAACAATCATATACTGTTGAAGCTGTGTGCAGCTAGATTTGCTGTGTAAACTATCTAAACTTTAGATAAGATATATATACAAGTTACTTGTTATAGTTAGTTTTTCATCTCGGATACACTTTAAGGCCCCTAATTGTCTCCCTAGCGATCTCATCTGATCGCTATGGATGGTAGCCATTACAGGTGTCCACAAATCTTAAAGAGAAACTCCAACCAAGAATTAAACTTTTTCCCAATCAGTAGCTGATACCCCATTTTACATGAGAAAGACAATGATTTTCACAAACAGACCATCAGGGGGCGCTGTGTGACTGATTTTGTGCTGAAACCCCTCCCACAAGAGGCTCTGAATACCGCATACTGCTGGCAAACTGCCACAATGTAACAATGTTCAGAGACAGGAAATAGCTGTTATTAGCTGTCTGTAACAGACAGAGCAGCTAGAAACAGCTAAATAACCTGCCCACAGTAACAATGTCACCATGTAATAAATGTCAGAATGTTAATCTGGGAGAGGAAAGATTTTACAATGAGCAAACACTGACTAAATCATTTATACATAATTATGGTAAAAAATGAAGCACTTTTTTTACTACATTATTTTCACTGGAGTTCCTCTTTAAGGCCAATCATAGGTGACAAAGAGTTAATTAGGTAGGGGTAAGCACTTCACTTTATTTTTGAATGTGACACTGACACTTTAATCAACAAAAAAAAAAGGCTTTGTAAACTTTATTTAAAAAAAAAAAACTTTTAATGAATCATTGCTTCTATTTGCTACAGCAGCAATGATTCACTTTATAACAGATGCTCGCACACGTGCATGAGAGGTGTGGCGGCGGTTTTCAGTGCAATACGTTGGTTGGTCTCACATTTTGGAATCTACAGGAGGACAAATTAGGACATGAGACTAACGTCCTAAAATCACAAGTGGTTAATTTATCTCACATTATACAGTTCATTATGAACAATACCATTATGTTAAAGGTTTGAATACTTTACAGGTAAACATCATATAATTTGTAGTAATATTTAAAATGCACATTCACATGTCACAGCATAAAACAAGCACCCAGAGTTTTTATGGGCTCTACCTGGAGTGATGGCCACCCTCTGCTCAGTGTGTGGATGCAATGATTCTTAAGTGTGATGGGCGGAGCACAGGCAGATGGCTGTGGCTGGGAACGGCAGTCTTTGTGAACTGCACAAGTGCAGAGCGCTCCCAGCCATGGGCGATCATGAGAGGTGCATGACATGCCCATTCAGAAGATCCCTTCCCAGCCGTGGGTCGCGATCTTACTGAGGGCGTACCGGCAGGGGCGGCGCCAGGGGGGTGCAAGGGGGTGCTCAAGCACCCCCTAGAATGGTAACAGTAAAAAAGGGCACAGGAGGCTAGTGGACAAATCGGGCGCCGCCATTCACTCCCATAATAAATATCGTTTAATGGGCGCCCGATAGGAAAAAAGGGCGCCAGAGAAAAATAACGTTTTAAAAGCGGCGCCCGGAGACTTAATGTTTTATTACTGCTTCTCATGATTACACATTATTTAATGATTTATACATTTTTTAATATTATTTTTAACCTCCTTGCCGGTTATCCCGAGCTCAGCTCGGGGTAACCTGCGCAGGAGGATATCTCAGGCCCCGCTGGGCCGATTTGCATAATTTTTTTTTTGTTACAAGCAGCTAGCACTTTGCTAGCTGCTTGTAACTTCCGATCGCCGCCGCTCGCCGCCGATCCGCCGCAATCTGCCGCGCCGAGTCGCTCCCCCCCGCCTCAGAGCCCTGCGCTGCCTGGCCAATCAGTGCCAGGCAGCGTTGAGGGGCGGATCGGGATTCCCTATGACGTCCCGACGTCCATGACGTCGGTGACGTCATCCCGCCCCGTCGCCATGGCGACCGGGGAAGCCCTGCAGGAAATCCTGTTCTCAACGGGATTCCCTGCATACTCTGATCGCCGAAGGCGATCGGAGTGGGTGGGGGGATGCCGCCGCTTAGCGGCTATCATGTAGCGAGCCCTTGGCTCGCTACATGATTTAAAAAAAAAAAAAAAAATGTGCGGCGCTGCCTCCTTGCCGGATTTTTTAGACCGGCAAGGAGGTTAAACGAAAAACAGTACAATTTTTTTTTTTTTTTTACATTATTTTTAAACGAAAAAACCGCACAATATGTTTTTAAAAAACGTTATTAATGCTTATCACAGGGGGGTCTTAGGTTTAGGCACCAACAGGGGGGTCTTAGGTTTAGGCACCAACAGGTGGGTCTTAGGTTTAGGCACCACCAGGGGGGTCTTAGGTTTAGGCACCAACAGGGGGTCTTAGGTTTAGGCACCAACAGGGGGGTCTTAGGTTTAGGCACCAACAGGGGGGTCTTAGGTTTAGGCACCAACAGGGGGGTCTTAGGTTTAGGCACTAACAGGGGGGTCTAGGGGTTAGGGGTAGGTACAGGGAGGGTTACTTAGGCACCAACAGGGGGGGTCTTAGGTTTAGGCATAAACAGGGGGGTCTAGGGGTTAGGGGTAGGTACAGGGAGGGTTACTTAGTAAAAAAAATTTTAAACGTTATTATACGTTTCACTATTTAAACGAAAGATTAACGTTTTTACAATTGCCGATTTAATGCACATTATTTAATGATTTAGAACTTTATAAAACATTAATTTTAAACGAAATACAGTACAATACATTTTTAAACGTTATCCATGCTTATCGTTTAAAACCCCGCGCCCTTTTTTCCCAGCGCCCCTTTTTAACGTACGCCCCTAGAATTGTCCAAGCACCCCCAAAGCACCCCCTGGAGTGAACTGACTTCAGGCGTCTAAAAGAGGCTACGGTAAGATGGCCACCCGAAGCCCTGTTCTGCAGACTTCGAGTCTGCAGTGCAGGGCTTCGGGCGGCCATTTTCCCGTAGCCCTGCCCTCAGCATGCAGGCAGGAAGTCTCGTGACGTCGGGAAGGAAGAGGATCGTGGGCACGCGGGCGCTGCGCGCCACAAGGAGGTCGGGACAGGAGGTCGGGAAAGAAGGTCTTCTGGCTGTAGGTGAGTAAATGGGTTTTTCTTTTCTTTTTCAGGTGGTGCTGATTGTGGTCAAAACTGCTGAGGAAGGATTGTGCATATTGGGGTCATATCTGCTACGGATTGTGCATATTGGGGTCATATCTGCTACGGATTGTGCATATTGGGGTCATTTCTGCGCGTATATCAAAAAAGGGCACCTGGAAAAAAGGGCGCGGGGTGTAGCCGAAATTGTAAGTTTGAATGCAAAACCATATTTTTCGTTTAAGAGGTTATAAACGATAATGTAGTGCTTAATAGGTTAAATAAACGGAAATGAAATGGCAAAATACCGTCTATAACAGTAAACGAATTCTGAAATAAAACGTCAAATAGCGTCTATAACAAAAACGATATTTACACATATATTAAGCATACTAATAGAATGGTAGATTTTACAGGTATTTTACTGCAATTATACCTAACTTTAGGGTCACAGATATCTCTCCTTATCCCTATCCCTAACACCTAGAACCCCCTTTGTGTAAATACACATAATGTAATAAATTGTATATATTACATATATTGTACTGTAACTATAGGCAACCTTACTCTCATACAGAGCCCTCCCTGTACCTATCCCTAACCCCTAGACCCCCCTGGTGGTGCCTAAACCTAAGACCCCCCTGTTGGTGCCTAAACCTAAGACTCCCCTGATGGTGCCTAAACCTAAGACCCCCCTGGTGGTGCCTAAACCTAAGACTCCCCTGGTGGTGCCTAAACCTAATACTCCCCTGGTGGTGTCTAAACCTAACCACCCCCCTGGTGGTGTATATTGCACTGTAACTATACCTAACCCTCCCTGTACCTATCCCTAACCCTAGACCCCCCTGGTGGTGCCTAAACCTAAGACCCCCCTGGTGGTGCCTAACCCTAAGACTCCCCTGGTGGTGCCTAAACCTAAGACCGCCCTGGTGGTGCCTAAACCTAAGACCCCCCTGGTGGTGCCTAAACCTAAGACTCCCCTGGTGGTGCCTAAACCTAAGATCTCCCTGGTGGTGCCTAAACCTAAGACACCACTGGTGGTGCCTAAAACTAACCGTCCCCACCGCACAAACACGCTAAACACATATAAACAATAATATATGTAATCCTTAAAGAGACTCTGTAACATTAAAAAGATCCCCTGAGGGGTACTCACCTCGGGTGGGGGAAGCCTCCGGATCCTAATGAGGCTTCCCACGCCGTCCTCTGTCCCACGGGGGTCTCGCCGCAGCCCTCCGAACAGCCGGCGACTGTGCCGACTGTCAGTTCAATATTTACCTTTGCAGGCTCCAGCGGGGGCGCTGTGGCGGCTTTCCGTTCCGAACTACACGGAAATACCCGATCTCATTCGGGTCCGCTCTACTGCGCAGGCGCAGGAAACTTGCGCCTGCGCAGTAGAGCAGATCCGACGGCGATCAGGTATTTCCGTGTAGTTCGGAGCCGACAGCCGTCAGAGCGCCTGCGCAGGAGCCAGGAAGGTAAATATTGACGTCACCGCTGCACGGGCTCCACGGAGGGCTGCAGCGAGACCCCTGACGGATGGAGGACGGCGTGGGAAGCCTCATTAGGATCCGGAGGCTTCCCCCACCCGAGGTGAGTACCCCCCAGGGGATCTTTTCATGTTACAGATCCTCTTTAAAATACTTCACTACAAATAACATGAATAAAATTTATATATTTGTAATAGAATAACTAGCCCTAAAATCACGTATATATTAATAATATTATAAGTAGAAAAAGGTATATATATGTATATATATATATATATATATATATATATATATATATATATATATACACACACACACACAATACAATAGATAGCCTTACAATCACGTATGCATTAGAAATCTTAAAATAACAGTAATATTAAAGGCGATATTTTATTAACTATAATCAACACATTATAAGTGTAAAAACAAAGTTAATACCAAAAGCGATGCATTTCTAATACAATCAGGCTGAGAAACGGTATTTAAGCATTATACATATGAAAACGAATTTTAAATGATAAAAGAAATGTAAACGAAAATTTAGTGGTTATAGTTTTGTAAGCGATATTTTAAAACGTAAAAAATACGTAAAACTCATGTAAGCGAAATTTAAAAACGTAAAAATAAGTATAACACAAACTCAAAACGAACTTGTAAACGATAATTGTTATAAACCTTATCCTGTAAACGAAAACTTTAGTTACCACGATCCCTGTAACCGCTATTTCTCGGGCGCCCTTTTTTCCTGCCGGGCGCCGAATAGCCGATATTTTGCATTGCAGTCTATGGCGGCGCCCTTTTTGTCCACTATCCCTGTGCGCCCTTTTTTACTAGCTCCCATTTCTGCTACCGATTGTGCATATTGGGGTCATTTCTGCTACCGATTGTGCATATTGGGGTCATATCTGCTACCGATTGTGCATATTGGGGTCATTTCTGCTACGGATTGTGCCTATTGGGATCATATCTGCTACGGATTGTGCATATTGGGGTCATATCTGCTACGGATTGTGCATATTAGGGTCATATCTGCTGCGGATTGTGCATATTGGGGTCATATCTGCTGCGGATTGTGCATATTGGGGTCATATCTGCTACCGATTGTGCATATTGGGGTCATATCTGCTACCGATTGTGCATATTGGGGTCATATCTGCTACTGATTGTGCATATTGGGGTCATATCTGCTACCGATTGTGCGTATTGGGGTCATATCTGCTACCGATTGTGCATATTGGGGTTATTGAACATGTTTTTTGTTCAAATCTGCTCACATTACGTGTATTTTCTTGAGAAAACCTGCACAATTATGTGAATTTTCTGGGGAAAGGGTCACCAAAACTTGGGCCCTCTGTCTTTGCGTTGCACTTTTAAAGGGAACCCGAGGTGAGAATAATATTGAGGCTGCCATATTTATCTCCTTATAAGTAATACCAGCTGCCTGGCTGTAGTGTTGGGCGAACACCTGGATGTTCGGGTTCGGGCCGAACAGGCCGAACATGGGCCAGATGTTCGGCATGTTCGGCCCGAACGCCGAACTCAATGGGAGTCAATGGGACCCCCGAACATGCCCATTTTGGGGGCCCTATGGGGTCGCAGGCATAAGGGGGGAGCATGCCCCGGTCGCGGGGGGGGGTCGGAAATTCCCCCCACCCCCTCCGCTAGCGCTCCCCCCTCTGCCCGCTTCCCCATACAAAAAGTTTAAATCAAGTTCAATAGTACCTGGGCTGGTGGCATTGGCTGGCAGTGGAGTGAGGAGGAGGAGGAGTCCGAATAGCAGAGTGACGTTGAGGCCGGGCAGCGGGCGGTTCAGCGCTAGTACCCTTGTGGTACTTCCGCCCTTTCTCTGACCTCACGTCCTCTGCGTGATGACGCATACGAGGGTACGCGTGATGCGTACCCTCGTATGCAGAGGACGTGAGGTCAGAGAAAGGGCGGAAGTACCACAAGGGTACTAGCGCTGAACCGCCCGCTGCCCGGCCTCAACGTCACTCTGCTACTCGGACTCCTCCTCCTCCTCACTCCACTGCCAGCCAATGCCACCAGCCCAGGTACACTACTATTGAACTTGATTTAAACTTTTTTTATGGGGAAGCGGGCAGAGGGGGGAGCGCTAGCGGAGGGGGTGGGGGGAATTTCCGACCCCCCCCGCGATCGGGGCATGCTCCCCCCTTATGCCTGCGACCCCATAGGGGGGCCGTATTGCGGCCTGTTCGGCCGAACAGGGCCCTGTTCGCCCGAACAGGGGCCCTGTTCGCCCGAACAGGGGCCCTGTTCGGCCCTGTTCGGGGGCATACAGAAGTTCGGGGCGAACCCGAACTTAAAAGGCCGAACACCATCAGGTGTTCGGCCGAACTCGAACATCACCCGAACAGGGTGATGTTCTGCAGAACCCGAACAGTGGCGAACACTGTTCGCCCAACACTACCTGGCTGCCGTGTTGGTCCTCTGCCTCTAATTCTTTCAACCATAGACCCTGAACAAGCATGTAGCAGGTCAGGGGTTTCTGACAATATTGTCAGAACTGACAAGATTAGCTGCATGCTTGTTTCTGGTGTAATTCAGTTCACTACTACAGCCAAATAGATCAGCAGGGCTGCCAGGCAACTAGAATTGTTTAAAAGGAAATAAATATGGCAGCCACCATATCACTCTCACCCTGGGTTCACTTTAAATTACAGCTAGCCCCGCCCTCATCCGGTCATGACCACGCCCATTTTTTTGCCGCTTCGCGCGCCGCAGGTTGCAGCCACACCCATTTTTGCCGCGGCGCGCGAAGCGCGCCGCAGGTCGTCAGCTCCCCCGGGAATTAGTCCAGCACCTGCATAGCACCCCCTAAAAAAATTCCTGGAGCCGCCACTGCGTACCGGTGGCCTAAAGAAGAGCAGAACTGTGGCATGGGCACTGACAGACTGACAGACTTCTGGGGTCTGGAAGAAGCCCCAGATGAGGGTCTGAAAGATGCCCCAGATGAGTAAAACTTCCAAAAGCAGTGATTTTTAAACTCATGAACTCATAGTGCACTTTCCCATTTGCTTATATGAATTATTTAGTCCACTAAAGGAGGGCAGGTATGACCATACTCCAGTAGACAAAAATATTTCTGTAGTGTTTCATCCTAATCTTCCCACTTAAAGTCCTCTTTTCGCATTGGTAGCACAGTCTCCAAGGTAAGATCTTTCAGCTCATCCTCGGAACCTATATTCTGATAACGGAAAGCATCCACAGCATCTCTGCAGATCTTCTGAAGCAATTTCACTTTATTATAGGGCAGTTCACTCCTCCAAGCTTGAGAAACACTTAATGCATCCCGCGACGAAACAACAAATGGATGCAGCTTCTGCTGCTTTGGGCCATGCGTCATGTCCTGGACCCAAGATATTAATTCTTGTGTCAATTCTAGACCTGCAAAATCATACATCTCTTTTACAGTTTTCAAAGTCTCTCTCACCACATCTTCGTACCTGATTAATAAGTAACGGTCTTTAAGGAAAGGAGGGGGGTTGAAGTAGCTGTTTTTGAATATGTCAACTTGGCTTTGACAAATTTTTTCGAGTACTTTGAAGTCTTTGTCAATGAGTTTTGTATCGTTTGAGCCAAGGACAATCGCATTGTCACGCATGAGATCATACTGTATTTTGTCACGAGATTTACCAACAGCTCGAGGATCACGCACGATGTGAAGAATCTTTAAGTTTAATCTGGAATCTTTTAATAGAGAATGTAGAACTTTCAGGTCAAGAATACGAACATCCTGGAGGACAACATGGCTATAGGTATGACAAGACTCTTCCACTTTACTGAAGGGACTCTCACGGCAATGTTTCTCACAATCGATGTTCGATATAATGCTCTTCCGGGAAAAGGCACTGCATGATGGAGGTGAACAGAGGGCCCTACTAGAGCCCCAGTGAAACACATTTGATATATGACTTCTAGTTTCTATGTAAGCATCAAACACAGACATGTCGCATCTGAAGACTGACCGGATTAAGTCCCTCACTGCCATGTGAAGGGCATTGGCGTTGTTGTAGGGCAAGGACTTCCATACATGCCAAGTTGGCTCCTTCAGGAAGAAGACATCAGGGTGCTGGCTGAAGAACTGGCCAACCAGAGATGAGCCAGCCCTCCAGGTGGAGAGAATCAGAAGGTGGACTTTCTTTGGTTTCTCCTCTGGACTGGAATGTGGAACTTTTTTATTCAAGTTGAGGAAAAGGAGGATTGTTTGAAAAATACCAACTACAGCAAATACAGCTAATGCAATTCTTAACCTGCCCATGATTTATGAATTAGGGTGCCTGTAGAGAAGAGGTAAACATTGTTAGAAAACACCCTGTATGGGTTACAGGTTGATACAATATTGATACAATGTTATAGGTCTGGTTCACAAATGAACATCAAGAGATCTCCAAGCATCTTCGGTGGAGATATCTTTAGTCATCTAGCAAACCTGAAATGATAAAAAAAAATGCCAATTGCTGGTATTTTGTCATTCTCAACAAGGTCATATTACATCATAGTGAGGGTTGCTGAAAGGTTTTGAATTAAGTGGTAACATCCACAGCAAGAGTATTTTCTTTTTAAAAACATGCAGGACGGCCTGGATTTGCAAAAAGTACATCCTCATTGTGGGCACCTGCATGAAACTGCAATTACATAGGGGCTGAATCATGAAGCTGGCCTGCTATAGCAGCAAGAGCGACGTGACATAAAACAATGTGAGCGGGTCTGCATAATTTTACCCTACTGCCCTCCAGGGCAGAACAGCAGCGGCAAGGCACTTACCATGCGCCGGAGGATCTCCCCTTTGATGTGCCTGCAGCTGCCGGGTCTCCTTGTGAACTGCCCTCCATAGCCGCTGCTCGTCTACTTCCTGCAGCAGAAACAGGAAGTAGAGGAGCAACGGCTACGGAGGGCAGATCACAGGGAAACCAGGCAGCAGTACTAGGCTCATCAAAGGGGAGACCCGCCGGCGGCTGCAGGCACATCAAAGGGGAGACCTGCCGGCGGATGGACGTCTCGTAAGCGCCTTGCGACTGCTGTTCTGCGTGGAGGGGAGCACCGGAGGGGGACCCTGGGGGGATGCCATCCTGACGCTGATGCCGCCTGAGGAAGTGCCGACACCTGGTGTCATAGGCGTCCCGGGGCTGCTCCTAAGTTACTTAGGAGATAGACAGGATGGGACCCACTACAACCACACACACATAACCCAAAGGGAGCAGGAATCCGCAGAGCTCATGTAGACATCAAAAAGGAAAAGGTTCCGCTACACCGAAGGTTGGGTGAAAAAAGGTAGGCTTTTATTTTTCCATCAGTGAATACAAAAGATAAAAAGCTCACGCGTATCGGGGCTCATGGCCCCTCAATCATAGCTTACATACTGATACAAGGTACTGGTTTATATAGTGTATTGTATTGTATATGGGTTGTACGACACGACCCCTACGTCAACGTATTTCGGAACATTTCAATGGACCCTCCAGATGCCTTGGGAATGAGGCCTATATTTCCCAGGTGTCCAGTGTAGCGAAACACTTTTTGAACACACGTCAGGGGGACATGAGGGGCTTTGTTTTCCAGGGGGTGGAGAGGGTTGTCCGTTCCACTAGAGGGGGTGACACATACAAACTTCTACGTAAAAGAGAGGCTCTATGGATTTGGAGGCTGGACACATGTACCCCAAAGGGACTAAATTCTAGGATGGACATCAATCTTGTTTATGATTTTTATATGTATTTCTTCTCCTATGCCATCCAGACGACTTGATATTGTTGTTGTCTTTGTAATTTTTTACATTTTTGTATATTGGTTTTAATATACTGCAAATTGGAGTTTCTGTTACTCTGTACTGAAATTTGTGTGCATGTCACTTTAAGATTGCTAATCATGCCTCCACACCTTCCTTTGGGGAGGTACTAGACTATATAAACCAGTACCTTGTATCAGCATGTAAGCTATGATTAAGGGGCCATGAGCCCCGATACGCGTGAGCTTTTTATCTCTTGTATTCACTGATGGAAAAATAAAAGCCTACCTTTTTTCACCCAACCTTCGGTGTAGCGGAACCTTTTCCTTTTTGATTACTTAGAAGATAATTTTCATATTCTCTTTAAAATAACGTTTCAGTGCTTTACAACTGAAAAAGTACCCAAAAAGTTGGTGAAAAAGTGCTGCCAAAATTATTGTAATTATTTTCTTGCTTGTTGTTGGTTTATAAGGCATTTTATGACAAGGTGTGAAAATATCACCTTGGAGAAAAATCAGGAGAAAAAGTGAATTACATATGGACCCTGGACTGCTGCTCCAGAGTTATCTGAAACCCAATTCCAGCCTACACTTTTCGGCCTCTCGCACACTATATGCAATTCCGATTTTTTTATCTGATCCTATTTGTGATTCCGATTAAAAAACTTACTGCATGCTGCTAAATTTTTGAATCGGAATAAAAAAATTGGACGTATAAAAAAATCGGATTCGCATGTAGTGTGCAAGAGGCCTTACTCTTGTTTGGGGCTGAGTGGAAAATGGATAAGAGCCTCTTTGGGGGTCTTTACTGGTGTATTTGACCTGGTTGGGGAGACTTTTCCATTAACTGTAATAAAACAAAACAATGTCACCATTTTCTAAAAGGAAATAAAGCAGTCCATAGTTCTCTTGGTTAAGCTCCTGTTCAGCCAAATGTATTACTCCCCAGTCTTATGACAGCTTGTACTCACGTGCAATTGTCGTCAGTACGACCACCCGCGGGCGGGTCTGACAACCCGTAGTTTGAAAAAGTCTGGCGTGTGTACACACCTTTAGTAGCCCCGTTTCTAGGGGCGTGCGAGGCGTGCCGCCACCCTGAGCACTGAGGGAGGGCGCCATGATGAAGGGGGAGCCACGGCCACACTGAGTGAGAGTCAGCCACTGGAGGGGAGCCCGACTTCTCCCTCCCTCTCTCTCCAGGGCTCCCCTCTGTGCTCCCCCCTCTATGCAGAGATTGCGCAGGAAAGCCTATATTAAGAAGTCGAGCTCCCCTCCAGTGGCTGAGTCTCACTCAGTGTGGCCGCTCCCCCTCCATCACCTATGGGGGTGTCACCTACCTATCCAACCTATATTACGGGCACCTACTTATCTAACCTATACTGGGGGCTTCTACCTATCTAACCTATACTGGGGGCTCCTACCTATCTAACCTATATTCCGGGCACCTACTTATCTAACCTATACTGGGGGCTCCAATCTATCTAACATATACTGGGGGTACATACCTATCTAACGTATATTCCGGGCACCTACTTATCTAACATATACTGAGGGCTCCTATCTATCTAACCTATCCTGGGGGCTTCTACCTATCTAACCTATACTGGGGGCTCCTACCTATCGAACCTATACTGGGGGCTTCTACCTATCTAACCTATACTGGGGGTTTCTACCTATCTAATATATACTGGGGGCTCCTATCTATATAACCTATACTGGGGGCTTCTACCTAACATATACTGGGGGGTCCTATCTATCTAACCTATACTGGGGGCTTCTACCCATCTAACATATACTGGGGGTACCTACCTATCTAACATACATTCCGGGCACCTACTTATCTTACCTATACTGGGGGCTCCTACCTATCTAACATATACTGGGGGCTCTTATCTATCTAACCTATACTGGGGGCTTTTACCTATCTAACCTTTACTGGGGGCAACTATACTGGCTACCTATACTGAAGGCACCTACCTAGCTAACCTATACTGGGGGCAATTATACTGGCTTACCTTTAGGCTACGGTAGGTCTAAACTAGAAAGATTCGATAAATGATCAATATCTACCAAATTTCAATCATTTAACACCTGCTCGGATGGCATGCATCCTCGGGTCCTAAGGGAATTAAGTTCAGTTATAGATAACCCCCTTTATCTTATCTTTTGTGCAGAGCTGGGACAAGGTCCTCCAGCACCCAAGGCTGAGACACCAAAATGCGCCCCTCTATCCCTCCCACCCCAGCCATCACACACTGATTGCTATTAGACTAAAAGGCGCCACAGGGCCCACAACCTCCCCAACACCTTAATATCTAGTTATCTGGCTTGCAGTCACTGCCATGTATCCACTTTTCTTATTTCTTTCTGCTTCACACACAATTAGGAATGACAGCTGAATAAATTGTGCGCCCCCTCCTACATTGCGCCCTGAGGCTGGAGCCTCTCCAGCCTATGCCTCGGCCCGGCCCTGCTTTTGTGACTCTCTTGCAACTGGCAGAGTCCCAGTGGATTGGCGTACAGCCCACGTTTTCCCATTATTTAAGAAGGGCAAAAAATAAGATCCAGGAAATTATAGACCTGTAAGCTTAACATCAGTTGTATGGAAACTATTTGAGGGGTTACTAAGAGATACTATACATGACTTCATAGTAGAAAATAATCTTATTTCTCAGCATCAACATGGGTTTACTAAAGACAGGTCCTGTTTGACTAACATGCTCAGCTTTTATGAGGTAGTGAATGCTAATATGGATATTGGGAATGCTGTAGATGTGATATACTTGGACTTTGCAAAGGCCTTCGACACTGTTCCCCACAGAAGTCTGGTGCAAAAGTTGAGGATGCAAGGACTGGGGAAGAGTTTGTGTGCATGGATAGGGAACTGGCTAATGGACAGAAAACAAAGAGTTGTGGTCAATGGATCGTACTGTTCCATTGACCACATTGTTAGCAATGGGGTCCCACAGGGGTCTGTACTGGGTCCAGTGCTCTTCAATTTATTTATTAATGACCTAGTAGATGCAGTAGTGAGCAATGTTGCTATTTTTGCAGATGATACAAAATTGTGCAGAATCATCAACTCTCGGGAAGATAGTGTCATATTGCAACAGGATCTGGATAGGATGGCTGTATGGGCACATATATGGCAGATGAAATTCAATGTTGACAAATGTAAAGTCATGCATTTTGGTCGTACCAATGGTCTAGCACCATACAAAATAAATGGGATACAGTTGGGGACATCAAACTTGGAGAAGGACTTAGGAGTACTCATCGACAACAAGTTAAATAATCGTACTCAATGCCAAGCCGCTGCAGCTAAAGCGAACAAAATTTTGGGATGCATTAAAAGGGAAATAAAAACTCGAGATGCTAGCATAAATTTGCCCCTGTTTAACTCTCTAGTAAGGCCACATCTGGAATATGGAATTCAGTTCTGGGCACCACATTACAAAAAAGATATTGCAGTTTTAGAGCAGGTGCAGAGACGAGCGACAAAATTGATACGTGGGATCATGGGATGGAAGGTCTCGCTTACTAACAAAGGTTAGATAAACTGGGTTTATTTAGTCTAGAGAAAAGGCGCCTTAGAGGAGATCTAATTAACATGTATAAATACATCAGAGGGCAATATAATAGCTTGGCGGATGAGCTTTTTGTCCCTAGGCCTTCTCAAAGGACTAGAGGACATGATCTGCGCATGGAGGAAAAACGTTTTAGCCATTTATTTAGGAAAGGGTTCTTTACAGTAAGAGTGATTAAGATGTGGAATGCATTGCCACAGGAAGTCGTTATGGCAAACTCTATACCTACATTTAAAGGGGGCTTAGATGCTTTCCTTGCGTTGAAAGACATCCATGGCTACAATTACTAGGTTATGCCTAATGATGTTGATCCAGGGATTTTATCTGATTGCCATCTGGAGTCAGGAAGGAATTTTTCCCTTTTGGGGCTAATTGGACCATGCCTTGTGGGGTTTTTTCGCCTTCCTCTGGATCAACAGGGATATGTGAGGGAGCATGCTGGAGTTGTACTTTATACTGGTTGAACTCTATGGACGTATGTCTTTTTTCAACCAAAATAACTATGTAACTATGCTCAGATATTAGAAAAGATTTCAGAAGGGATCTGGCGTAATGTGCCTCTCCCCCCCCCCCCCCCCCTTCAGCTGCAAACCCCACCTACTATTATTCACAACTAAAGAGGAACTGGAATGAAAATAATGTAATGAAAAAAATTGCTTACTTTATACATTATTATTTTATAAGTAATTTATTCAGTGTTTGCCCATTGTAAAATATTTCCTCACCCTGATTTACAGTCTGAAATTTATCACAGGTCGTGACATCTTTACTACTGGCGCTACGCAACGCTGCAAAATGTTTGTTTACTCTGTGTTCCAGTGTAGGACTGGGGGGGTGGAAAAGCTGAGGAAATTCACTTGCTGGCCAAGCAGCAGTAATCAGGTGTTGCTGCTCCCAGTAAGTGCTTGCTACAAGTTTGTACTGGGAGTGATAACACAGGGTTACTGCTGCTTGGCCAGCAGGGGGATTTCCTCAGCTTTTCCACCTCCCAGTCCGACACTGCTGTGTTCTGAATCAGAAATCAGAATCAGAAACTTTATTTTGCCAAGTGCAACCGAGGTCGTACCCGGAATTGGTTGTGGTTCACATGGCAGTGGCAATAGAGCAAAGATAGAGGTTGGCAATAGACAATTTCAGTAATACAAGCAAGACAGGCAAGTAACACACAGTTTTAACAGTCGTTAATGTACAATATGCAGTTAGCTTATAAGCAAGCAAAGTCCTAAGGGTGTGGATGTGTGCTGCTCAAGGGATGAGTGACATCACTCAGCCCTTGAGTTGAGGTCTACCCAGAAGTGCACCAGGGTGACAGCTTTCTGGGTTGTTAGCCGGCCCGGGCTCCAGTGTGTTTCGGCTAGACGAATTTGAACTGAATGTGGCTAGGGTACCCCCGAGGGGCTGGAGTTTAGCAGGAGGGCTGCTTGGGGGAAAAAGGTGTCCCTACACCTGTTAGTTTTTGGGCAGATGGTCCTGTAGCGTCGGCCCGATGGAAGGAGCTTAAAGAAGTGGCAGCCTGGGTGGGATGGGTCCTGGGAGATCCTGTTTGCCCTTGTTTTCATTCTAGTGCTATAGAGGAGGTCCAAAGGTGGCAGAGGAGAGCCGATGGTTCTTTCTGCTGAGCTAATAACTCTTTGGAGCTTATATTTGTCTCTAGCGGTTGCTCTTGCATACCACACGATAATGGCGGAGCAGAGTGTCGCTTCAATAGTGGCAGTGTAGAAGCTGGACAGCAGCTCCTGAGGCATGACGATTTTTTTAATTGGCGCAGGAAAAATAGTCTCTACTGAGCCTTCTTCTGAATTTTGGAGGTGTTCTGCCCCCACCTTAGATCGCTAGTTAGGGTTGTACCCAGGAACCTAACGCTAGAGACCCTGGAGGCTTCTATCTCATTGATAAAGACTGGTTGTGTTGTGTGTGTGTGTGTGTGTGTGTGTGTGTGTGTGTGTGTGTGTGTGTGTGTGTGTGTGTGTGTGTGTGTGTGTGTGTGTGGGGGGGGGGTTGTCTCCTGAAGTCCAAGATCAGTTCCACTGTTTTGGCTATGTTAAGGACAAGTTTGTTGGCCTCGCACTAGGGCTGAACGATTTTCGGTCCCGCCCCTACCCCCGGAAGATTAATAGATTTGGAGACGCAGTGCTGCCCAGGGAGCCATTAACACAGTAATTAACTTAAACTTCTGTCCGTTCTCTGCTCTCTACCTGGCGGGGGACAGTCTGCGACAATTACTATTACTGCGTGCCCCTCTCTGCCTGTCCCATGTGTGCTGCTGGTTGGGGAATGACAGTGACCGTCACTGAAAAATGTCACCTCGCTGCTCCTGGCTGGACAGCTTCTACTAATCACCCAACCACTGCTTCACACAACTATTACACTCATCATCTCCCCTGAGCACTGATAGGTTACATGGGGAGTCACTGCTGTCATACCCCTACCTCTACATAATATATCTAGCTGCCTTCCTAGCTATACACTGCTCAGTACTGTGTGGCATGACAGCAGTGACTCCCCATGTAACCTATCACTATCATTCTCTAACCAGCAGCACACATGGGACAGGCAGAGAGGGGCACGCAGTAATAGTAATTGTCACAGACTGTCCCCCGCAAGGTAGAGAGCGACTGGATGGTCGGAGCGATCTGATCCATCGTTGTATAGCAAAAATCGTGTACAGAAATCACAATTTCTGACAAAAATTGTGCAATTCAATCTTTTCCTGAAATCGTTCAGGCCTATCTCGCACCATTCGCAGATTATTTCGATCTCGCTGCGATAATCGTGTTCCCCCTCCTCGCCAATGAGCCCAATGATACTAGTATCGTCCGCAAATTTAATGACCTTGACGGAGTTAGAGGAGGAGGTACAGTTGTTGGTGTACAGTGAGAACAGGAGAGGGGACAGAACACACCCCTGCGGTGCTCCTGTGTTGGTGGTGCTCACACTGGAGAAGCAGTTCCCAAGCTTCACCAGTTGTGTCCTGTTTGAGAGGAAGTCTTTTACCCATGCGCAGAGTGTGGAGTCTACTCCGAGATGCGCCAGGTTGTCAATCAGTATGTCTGGGCAGATCGTATTGAATGCAGAGCTAAAGTCCAGGAACAGGATCCTAACGTAGGAGTTTTTTCTTTCTAGGTGTTCAGTGATGTACACCAGACTGATGTTAATGCCATCATCCACAGACCTGTTGGCCCTGTATGCAAACTGATGTGGATCGAGGAGGGGGTTGGTGAGGCGCTTCAGATGGGCGAGAACCAGTCATTCGAGGATCTTCATGACTATGGGGGTGAGGGCCACAGGTCTGAAATTGTTGTGTTCTGTAATGCCAGGATTTTTTGGGAGCAGTATGATTGTGGACCTTTTGAGACAGGAGGGGACTCTGCCTTCCGTTAGGGACCTGTTAAATAGGGAGGTAAGCGTGGGGGCCAGCTGGTCTGCGCAGGTTCTCAGGCAAGTTGGCGACACTCCGTCCGGGCCAGCTGCTTTCCTGGCATTGCGTCTGCGGAGGTGATAGAGAACGTCTGCTTCCTGGACCGCTACTGGCACTAGTTCGTCGTGAACCTTCGGGGGCTTTGTCGAGGGTCTCGAGTCAGCTGGCTGCTTGGGATGGTGCTCAAACCTACAGTAGAACTTGTTTAGTTCCTCGGCCAGTGTGGTGCTGGGGGTCGCATGCTGAGAGGATGGTTTGACGTTCGTAGCTGCTCTGAGGCCTTTCCACACCTCACGTGGGTTGTTTGACTGGAGGAAGTGTCCCAGCTTGTCGGAGTAGGCCTTCTTTGCAGCGCGCAATTCCCGATTTAGGGCGTTCTTTGCCCCACTGAACTCATCCGGGGTGCCGTGCTTGTGCGCCACCTCCTTGAGTTTTCGGAGGTGGTGCAGCTTACTGTTGAACCACAGCTTGTTATTTGGGAAGATCTTGAAGGACTTTGATGGGACACACATCTCCTCGTAGAAGCTAATGTAGGAGGTGATGTTCTCCGCCCATTCCTCCGGGGAGGGTGCCACTAGGGCCGACCAGTCAGTGCATTCAAAGCCAGTAGAACCACCTGGTCTCCCCGAATGCTCTAGGAGGAGAATTTTGCATATTGGCTATGACATCACTGGGAGAGCAGGGCTACATGCTAATATACGACAAAATAATGGAAACACCTAACATTTTGGCAGCATAATCTTTGAACATGTTTTAAGCAATCAAAACTTGACATATGTTAAATTTTTTTGTTTATTATTTTTGTTATTTGATGTTTAATTAAAATAATTCGTTTTTTACAGATATTTAAACCAAAGTGGGTTATAATTTCAAAGAGGCCAAATTGTTGGTGCTCGTATGGCAGGTGCTACCAGTGGTGGGCCGAAATTTTGCATCGAAATTTGCCGTTTTCCATCGTAATTGTAATGCGAAATTTATGGGAGAATGCGTAATAAATTACGTGTGAACCGTAATTATGTATCGAAATTTCGCATAACTTTGTAATTTCACGAAATTACGGTTCATTACGAAATTAGTCATTTAGTATCTTTTGACGCATATTTTGATTGATGTACGCTTACAAATTTCCGCATGCGGACATGGTATTGTATAGACGCGCATGCGCTGTTTAATGCGTATGTTTATATGCATTATAACCATGATTATACGCATTAATATACAGTGTATAGTATGTGCATTGGCAAGTTTAAAGCGGATTTTCAAGCGTAAGTAACGTGTTATTACGTTACGCAATTTGGTTTACAAGCGTAGTACCGTAGCCGTAATTACGTTATACCCGTAATTTCGTAAAGTACTACGCGAAGTTTAATGCAAAGTTTTACAATGCGAAAAACGTAGCGAAATTTGCAAAAAATAAGTTTTTGTCCATTACGAGCACCACTGGGCGCTACTGTAACAGAAACTGCCTGAATGCTTGGCATTTCAAGAGGTACTGTCTCAAAAGTAATGACTGCCTTTGAAAGAGAAGGAAAAACGTCCTCAGCATAGCACAGTTGTGGCCGAAAGTCAAAGTTGTCTGAGAGAGAGACCATCGGACTCTAAATCAAATTGTTAGAAAAGCTCGCAAGACCACGGCTCCTAAAATCACCGCAGAGCTGATAGAACACCTACAGAACCCAGTTTCCACAAAAACTGTTCGTCGGGAGCTGTAGCAATCTTGGTTCCACGGAAGAACTGCAATTAGAAAACCTCTGCTCTCAAAGACTAATGTTTCAAAGCGTTTAGAGTGGTGTAGAAACCACCAGAATTGGTCCCTCGAGCAGTGGAAAAAAAATGCGTTTTTCTCTGACGAATCATCGTTTACCTTATTTCCGACCTCCGGCCGAGTGTTCGTTTGGAGACAGCCGAAAGAAGCATTTCGTCCAGACTGCCTTCTCCCAACTGTAAAACATGGCGGGGGTTCTGTGATGATCTGGGATGCTATTTCTTGGAAATCTGCCGGGCCAATGATTTCCCTTCATGGAAGAATTAACAGCCGAGACTATTTAGGAATTTTGGGTGACCAAGCTCATCCTATGGATCAAGAACTGTTTCTGGAGGGGAATGCCATCTTTCAAGATGATAATGTCCCAAATCATACAGCTAGAATTGTTAAAGAATGGCACGAGGAACATTGTAATGAAGTTGAGCATCTCATCATTCCAATAAGTAGCTGATACCCCCTTTCCCATTAGAAATCGTTCCTTTTTCACAAACGGATCATCAGGAGCTCTGCATGACTAAAATTGTGGCCAAACTCCTCCCACAGTATGATGTCAGGACCATGGTTCTGACATCACACTGTGGAAGCCTTTTTGCATTGTGGGAAATCAGTTTAATTTAAGCTGGAGGGGAGCGCAGAGGGGAGAGCCCCGAGATGAGGGAGGGGGGGGAAGTCCCCCCTCCCCACCGACTGTGGCCATGGCTTTCCCCTCATGCTGCGTCCCTTCCAGCCCCCCCAAAACGGTCCCGAGCGGGCCCCAAGGGGGCCCCAGGCCCCCCAGCGGGAGCAGGGGCTGCAGGCCCTATTGTTACGCCAGTGATTAGTAGATACAAGCTCTCTCACCTAGATGAAGATGGGACCTTATTGGGTGTCAGTTCCAATGGAATTGGAACTCTCCAAACATGTTCTCCTAAAGACTTCTGGAACGCATGTAGCATAGAGTAGTTAGATTTATAGTTAGGTTGTTAGTTAGTTTAGTTTAGTTTTTGCCGCTCGATTCTGCCCCCTGATAGATTCCATGCTCGATTCCGCGTGCGAGTCTCTTATCTTCCGCTCATTGTTCCTTATCTTTGTCCATTGTCCCCCATGTGGAATCGATCTGGCGGGTGATCGGACATGTCGGAAATGATCAATCGAGCCATCTAAATGGCTCAATCGAGCGGCAAAAACTTACGGTGTATTCCCAGCATATGGCTAAAAGTATCAGAGGCAGAGGATCAGCAGGACAGCTCAGCAATCTGCATTGTATAAAAGGAAATAACTATGGCAGCCTCCATATACCTTTCAGTTCAGGCGTGCTTTAAGATATTCCTCAGCTTGTTGATTGTCTCCCCCCAAAAAAACAAAAGAAAAGCTGAACACTGTAAGAATCAGCCTGCAATCCCCAACACAGTACTGGATTCTGTAGTGTCTGTGCCTTCTACACCTGCTGATTGGCCATTACTATAGGAATCAGTGGTCGTTTACACATATGTATGCGTGTATATATACATATGGACGGTGGAAGGGACAAAAACTCTTACAAAATATTGCATACCTCCCAACTTTTTGAGATAAGAAAGAGGGACACTTAACACACGTTTGGCACACTCCTAACCACGCCCCCAGCACACCCATAGTAATGCATACTATAAAGATTTCATAAGAAAAATATGTTTTATAATTCAAACTACTTTCAATCGACGCTCATTTTCCTTCATATTAAAATGTGAAGAAAAAAGAAATATATGAATTTAAAGAATGGGAATAAAGTTTAGAGTCAATTAAACACATTTTCCATAGAAAAATACATATCTCTAGATTCTACACAGATCTGTACATCAGTCCTGAAAGAGGGACAAAACAAATGAGGGAAGAAGAGGGACAGAGGGATTGGGTTCTCAAAGAGGGACTGTTGGGAGCTATGTATTGCCTATTTGTCTCTTTAACTACTGTTAGCTCACATCATACAGTTTTCTACTTCATACACTTGCCACAATTCAACCACTTTCTTGCAATCTCTTCTCAGCACCTCAAGGCACAGTATTACAGAACCGTCATTCATTATCCCACCTTCTCTCACATCTAGTAGAAATATGGTTATTAAATAGAATATAAAGCCTTGCAGATTACCTGGGAGAGCAGAGTC
Source organism: Hyperolius riggenbachi (assembly GCF_040937935.1). Classification (NCBI taxonomy): domain Eukaryota; kingdom Metazoa; phylum Chordata; class Amphibia; order Anura; family Hyperoliidae; genus Hyperolius; species Hyperolius riggenbachi. The sequence continues at coordinate 42,389,607 of NC_090656.1, forward strand.
GAGAGTTCATGCGGTGACCAGTGACAAGGAAGTCTCAGGGTTATTATTAACTTAGGAATGCAAAGTGGTAAAGTAAGGAGGGACTGAGGGACGAACATGCTATCCTGAAAAACAGGGTTTCTGATATGTTGCCAGGGGCAGGCAAACTGCAACAGACAATACAAATTATATGGTTAGTGAAATGTCAGGTACTATAGCCATAGCACTAGAGATGGCCCGAACCTCCGATTTTCGGTTCGCGAACTTCCGCAAAAGGTTCGATTCGCACGAACGTTCGCGAACCACAATAGACTTCAATGGGGAGGCGAACTTTGAAAACTAGAAAAATGTATGCTGGCCACAAAAGTGATGGAAAAGATGTTTCAAGGGGACTAACACCTGGAGGGGGCATGGCGGAGTGGGATAGACGCCAAAAGTCCCGGGGAAAATTCTGGATTGGACGCAAAGCAGTGTTTTAAGGGCAGAAATCACATTGAATGCTAAATTGATGGACTAAAGTGCTTTAAAACATCTTGCATGTGTATACATCAATCAGGGAGTGTAATTAGAGTTCTGCTTCACAATGACACACCAAACTCACTGTGTAACGCACCGCAAACAGCTGTTTGCGTAGTGATGGTCGTGCTGGACTGGCGCGCTACATGGTGATAGCACTTTTCAAGCCCATATGGTCGCCAGACTGTGGTAGCTCAATGATAGAACAACAGTGACAGTCCAGCTGATCAAATTTGATCTGTCCACAATGAAGCAACGACCTTATGATCTTCTTGTATGTAGGTAGGCATAGGTAGGTGCCCCAGTATAGGTAGGTTGGCATAGGTAGGTGCCCCAGTAGTTAGCTAGGCATAGGTAGGAGACCCAGTATAGGTAGGTAGGCATAGGTAGGAATCCCAGTATAGGTAGGTAGGCATAGGTAGGAGTCCCAGTATAGGTAGGTAGGCATAGGTAGGAGTCCCAGTATAGGTAGGTAGGCATAGGTAGGTGTCCCAGTATAGGTAGATAGGCATAGGTAGGTGCCCCAGTAGTTAGCTAGGCATAGGTAGGAGTCGCAGTATAGGTAGGTAGGCATAGGTTGGAGTCCCAGTATAGGTAGGTAGGCATAGGTTGGAGCCCCAGTATAGGTAGGTAGGCATAGGTAGGTGTCCCAGTATACGTAGATAGGCATAGGTAGGTGCCCCAGTAGTTAGCTAGGCATAGGTAGGAGTCCCAATAGGTAGGAGTCCCAATAACTACTAAATAATAGGTAGCCTGGTATAGGTGCCCCCAATATAGGTAGTCAAGTATAGGTACCCCCAGTATGGGTAGCCTGGTATAGGTGAATCCAGTATAGGTAGCCAGCTATAGGTGCCCTCAGTATAGGTAGCCTGGTATAGGTGCCCCCAGCATAGGTATCCGGCTATACAGTAGGTGCCCCATTATAGGTAGCCAGATATAGGAGCTACCAGTATAAGTAGCCTGGTATAGTTGCCCCCTGTAAAGATAGCCTGGTATAGGTGCCTCCAGTATAGGTAGCCTGGACTAGGTGCCCCCAGTATAGGTAGCCTGGTCTAAGTGTCCACAGTATAGGTAATCAGGTAGCCAGATATAGGAGCTACCAGTATAAGTAGCCTGGTATAAGTAGACTCAGTCGTGCCCTTAATTGGGCCTTTTGCATGTAACCAGTGTTGCTCGGATACCCCTGATCATGAATTCGAGTAATTCCGACCATGGCAGAATCGAAATCTGGATTTTTGAATCGGAAATCCGAATTCGATTCTAGCTGTGATTACATGTAGAATTCGTGATAACGGCCATAATTACGGATTTAACTTTAACGTTAATAGCAAAGCCCCCATACATGCTGCAATCACCAAAATGACATGGATTATGAAGGTGATCAGTGGCTACAATTTAAAAAAAAATCAAAAAGAACTTTTAGTTTTGGAGAAAATCGATATTAAATTTAAATTAACACTTTAAATGTGGCTATTAACCATTTATGCAGCGCGTACGTGAGCTTCACGTCCGCAGCGGCAACTGCTAGAGCCACAGGGAGGCGCTAGTCACGTCCCTGCAGCTTGGGGGGTTGTGCGGGTAATCCTGCAATCAAATTCCTACGATCGCGCTGTTAGGCCTCTTGCACACTGCATGCATTTCCGATTCAGGTTCCGCTTTTTAATAGTTTTTACATCCGATTCAGATTTTTAATCTTTACTGCATGCTGCATTTTTTGATCCGTTTTTCTGTTGAATGTATTCAGGGAAAATCGGAATTGAAAATCGGAATCAGAATCGGAAAAGGGATTTGCAGAGCCTTGCCGGGAGCAGGGGGAGATTTGCTGCAGGAGACAAAGGTCCCCTGTGCTAATCCGTACATTACCGCCTAGAATAAACACTGTTTTTGTTCAAAAAATAGCCGCCGCGCTATTTCCCGCCGTGATTTCCGATGGTTTCCGCCACCCGATCGATACATTTATTAATTGGAACAATACAATACAATACAATAACATTTCTATAGCGCTTTTCTCCCATAGGACTCAAAGCGCTTAGGCTCTCTCAGATTCAGTAATTAGTAGGATGAAGTATTCACACAACAAAAGTTATATTTCTGCAAATGCCAGACTGAACAGGTGGGTTTTCAGTCTGGATTTAAACACGTCCAGGGATGGGGCTGTCCTGATCTGTTGAGGTAAGGAGTTCCAAAACGTAGGGGCAGCATGACAGAAGGCTCTGGGACCAAAAGTTTCTAAGTGGACTCTGGGTATGACTAGATTATTAGAACCTGTGGATCTGAGAATGCGGGGATTGCTACGCAGCTGTAACATATCTTTCATGTATCCAGGGCCTAGATTATTCAGGGATTTAAATGTCAGTAGGCCGATCTTGAATAGGACCCTCCATTCTATAGGTAGCCAGTGAAGGGAATGCAGGACTGGCGTTATGTGGCAGTGACGGGGTTGGTTGGTTAGCAGTCTGGCAGCAGTATTCTGTATCAGCTGTAGGCGGTACAAGGCCTTTTTTGGAAGGCCAGTGTAGAGAGCATTGCAGTAGTCCAGTCGGGATGTGATGAAGGCGTGGACTAAGGTTGGCAGATCTTCTGGGGGTATGAGGTGCTTGATTTTTGCAATGTTCTTCAGGTGAAAATAGGATGATTTCACCACAGCAGAGATTTGAGTTCTGAAGTTTAAATCCCCATCAATTAGAACTCCCAGGCTACGCACATGATCAGAGCTGCGTAGATCCGTGCCTTCTATTCCCAGTGGTGAAGACTACAAGTTAAGTTGTTTTGTTATCATGCTCTGCCCTCCAATCAGAAGGACTTCAGTTTTGTCTGCATTTAGTTTCAGCCAGTTGTCATTCATCCATTGCTGTAGTTCACGTAAGCAGGCGTTTATAGTTAGAGTTGGGTCTGTCACACCAGGCTTGAAGGAAATATATAGTTGGGTGTCGTCTGCATAGCAGTGGTATGTCAGGCCATGTTTTTGGATTAGTTTTCCCAACGGTAGCATGTAAATCGTGAAAAGCAGGGGAGAGAGGATTGAGCCCTGGGGCACCCCATACTTAAGTGTTACAGGGGTGGACAGGAAGGGCCCCATAGACACTTTGTGGGTTCTGCCACTCAAGAAGGATTGGAACCACTGAAGTACTATGCCATCAATGCCGCAGTATTCCTGTAGCCTGTTTATCAAGATGTCATGGTCAACTGTGTCAAAGGCTGCAGAAAGGTCTAGCAGTATGAGGATCGAGCACTCTCCTCTGTCTCTTGCCATGAGCAGGTGGTTGCATATTTGGATGAGGGCAGTTTCAGTGCTGTGGTGTTTCCTGAAGCCAGACTGGAATGGGTCATAACTGTTATTTTGTAGGATTCTGGCTTCTAGCTGGAGGTATACAGCTTTTTCAATTAGCTTCCCATTGTTCCCAATGTTCCCATTCCTAATCTCACCGCCGGCACTGTGATTACAGGCTTCTGATGGAAGCCAACCTCACTTCCCTAGTTTTTTTCTTATTATTCCCATCATAATGCATTTAGAATAAAATAATTCTTAGCATAATGTACCACCCAAAGAAAGCCTAATTGGTGACGGAAAAAACAAGGTATAGATCATTTTGTTGTGATAAGTAGTAATAAAGTTATTGGGGAATGAATGGGAGGAGCGCTGAAATGTGAAAATTCCTCTCGTCCATAAAGTGAAAAATACTCTTGGGCTGAAATGGTTAATTGGTAATAATTGTTTTTAAACACGGAAATACACTTCAAGCAATCACAGAGTCCCCAAGCAGTGTCCCTAGCAAACTGCAACCATGCAGGCAGGTGAAAAGTCCCAATGGCACCTGGCGGTGGTACCACTGGAGGAGGATGAGTGGACGACACCACAAAAACACCCAGAGTTTTTGGAGTTTTTTTTTTCCAGCTACAGCAATGACATGGCAGCAGAGTTGTCCGTGGACCCTGGCGGTGGGAACACAGACTGCAGGAGGGAAATGCAACAGCGGTGGCAGCAGCAGGAGGAGGACTAAGGTATGTCATCAGCACTCAGCAGCAGCACAGAAGGCCATGGCAGTATGGCACCAGACGGGTGGTACCACAGCATGAAAATGCCACCCAAAAATTACAGCATACGTGAACCCTGGCGGTGCGAACACAGACTGCAGTAGTCAATAAAAACATCAGCAGAGACAGGGGGAGAAGGACTAAGAGCACTCAGCAGCAGCACAGAAGACTATGGCACCTCACTGGTGGTACCACAGCATGAAAATGCCGCCCAAACATTACAGCATCCATGGACCCTGGAGGTGGGAACACAGACTGCAGGAGGGAAATACAACAGAAGCAGCAGCAGGAGGACTAAGGTGTGTCATCAGCACTCAACAGCAACACAGAAGGCCATGGCAGTATGGCACCAGACGGGTGGTACCACAGCATGAAAATGCCACCCAAAAATTACAGCATACGTGGACCCTGGCGGTGGGAACACAGACTGCAGTAGTGAATAACATCAGCAGAAACAGGAGGAGAAGGACTAAGAGCACTCAGCAGCAGCACAGAAGACTATGGCACCTCACTGGTGGTACCACAGCATGAAAATGCCACCCAAACATTATAGCATCCATAGACCCTGAAGGTGGGAACACAGACTGCAGGAGGGAAATACAACAGAAGCAGCAGCAGGAGGACTAAGGTGTGTCATCAGAATTTAACAGCAGCACAAAAGGCCATGGCAGTATGGCACCAGACGGGTGGTACCACAGCATGAAAATGCCACCCAAAAATTACAGCATACATGGACCCTGGCGGTGGGAACACAGACTGCAGTAATGAACAACAACATCAGTGGAAGCAGGAGGAGGAGGACTAAGAGCATTCAGTAGCAACACAGAAGACTATGGCACCTCACTGGTGGTACCACAGTATGAAAATGCCGCCCAAACATTACAGCATCCGTGGACCCTGGCGGTGGGAACACAGCCTGCAGTAGTGAATAACAACATCAGCAGAAGCAGGAGGACTAAGGTGTGTCATTAGCACTCAGCAGCAGCACAGAAGACTATGGCACCTCACTGGTGGTACCACAGCATAAAAAAGCCGCCCAAACATTACTGCATCCGTGGACCCTGGTGGTGGGAACACAGACTGCAGGAGGGAAATAGAACAGAAGCAGCAGCAGGTGGATTAAGGTGTGTCATTAATAATCAGCAGCAGCACAGAAAACTATGGCACCTCATTGTGGTACCACAGCATAAACAGAGGAACTCCAAGAGCCCCAATAGTGTAGTATGTATTGACAAAGGGGATCATGACAAAGAGTAATAGTTATTATACTCACAACCATGGGTCACCAATAGGCAACCACTGTAAAGGCAGGTGGGGAGATTATCCTGACCCCACTCAGGAATAAGAAGTCGCTCTCTGTAGATAGTAGAAAAGGGTCGCAACCCTCCACCCAGGGTGGATACAATATTATATAGGAGAGAACAGAGGCGTGAAACACATTGCTTTGTTTTATCTGGAGTTCGTTTTACCAGCCACTTCATGTCCACCTGTAGCTGACAGCAGGGGTCAGGAACTCATCTTCCACCCAAGCCTGGTTAATTTTAAGGAAGGTGAGTTTGTCCAGAGTCATCGGAGAGCCGAGAGCACTTCACGGTGACCACGCCACCGGCCGCACTTAAGCATCTCTTGGAGAGGACACTGGAAGGAGGGCAGGACAGGACTTCCAGGGCATACTGGGCAAGCTCCTTCCAGATCTCCAGTCTCTTGACCCAATACTCCATGGGGTTCACGGGCTGTCGGTGTCAAGCCCGCTGAATGACCCCATGTAGTCAGACACCATACTGGTCAGTCACTGGTGCTGGTTGGAGGAGGATGTTGTGGCTGGCACTTCTGCTCTGGGCAGCTCCACTGCATACAGACTTTTCGATAGGCTCAGCAGGTTTCCGGGGCACCGGATGCTGCTGCTACTGCTGCGCTGCTGGTGGCCGCAGGTACCTGTTGCTGGGTTGGCAGAACAGCAACAGTGGGGCTGGAAGGCTGGGGAAATGCTTCCTGCTCAGCATTCAGGTTAGGGACCTCCAACTCCTCCTCCACTGCCTGAAAATCGTTGTCCTCCTCCTCCTCCTGTGAGGTGGACTGTGCTGCCAACTGCTCCTGATCCAGCGGGGTCAGGGCTGCCTTACCCCTCTTCCATCAGATCACACAGCGTCCTGTCCAGCAGGCAAACCAGGGGCACCCAATCAGACCATGTTGGGTCCTTGCACGAAGAGAGCCAAGACCAGGCACACTTGCTGCATGTGTGTCCACTGAGCTGAGGAGATCAGCCTCAGGGTGGTGGAGCCGTAGATGTTTGCCTCACAGATGTTCCTGCTGACAGCTGTCCTGTGATGGTACAGCCGCTTCAACATTGCCAGGGTCGAGTTCCAGGCCCTCGCGCTGCTGCAGGTCAGCCAGGGTTACAGAGGCAGTGGTGTAGTGGTGGAAATGGCACACCAGCTTCCGTGCAGCTGGTCCATCCCTGAGTAGGTGCGCAGGAAGCACTGCACCACCAAATTGAGGACGTGGGCCAAGCAGGGGATGTGGTAGAGGTGTCCCAGGTGCAGTGCGTTTACTAGGTTGGCCCCATTATCGGACACCACGTAACTGACTTTGAAGACTTTGAAGGCTTTGCACTGCTGCTGGGGCGGGCTTGCTTGCGGGGTGTGGACGGAATGGGATCAGAGGCGCCTGCTGCATCCCCCTTGATCCTGCATGATGGCACCACCAACTGGCCTGCTGCTGTGCCAGCTGCTGCTGCGTTCTTCTCATCCCCCCTTTCCACCAATGTCACCCAGTGCGCAGTAATGGACAGGTAGCGGCCTGTCCCAAATCGGCTGCTCCATGAGTCCATGGTGATATAGACCCCCTCGCCCACACACGTTTGCCAACACAAACTGGAGTAGCACATGCATATCACTCCCCTCCTGCACCAGGTAGTATGGAGGGAGCTGGGAACACATGGTCCCCAGCCAGCAAGCCGTTTGCGCCTGTGCCCAGGAAGCAGAGGCTTGGTCAAACCATGAAAGCTGTCGCTCAGCAGGGTCTGCCGATGTCCTGCAGGTGATGCTGAGGAGGAAGCACTGGAGGGAGCAGAGAAGGCCAGTGAGGACTGGCCTCACCAGCCTCAATGTCTGTGGCATGAGCTGCTGAGGGCGCACTGGAGGAAGAAGTGCATTTTACGTGCTGCGGCGGCTTGATGACCATGAGGAAGGGATGATGCTGCTGCAGCTGCTGCTGCTCCTGAATGCAGTGCGGTGGGTCTCCTGCTCTGACCACCCCCTTCCTGGTCCTACAGCTTCGCAAAATCATTCTGGTGATAGCTCGTCAGGTGAGTCTGTAGGGATGAGGTACTCATCTTGGCCGTGTTGTGCCCACAGCTCAAGGTTTTTTTTTGCAGGATTTACACACTGCATAGCTTGCATACAGGGTGGACGAATGGAAAAAAATCTATATTGGGGACGTAAACACCCCCCTATGGTGCACTGAGGGTTCGGCGGCTCTCCCTCTGGTTGGGGGTTGCGTGGTGGTGATGGTGCTGCTGCTGCTGATGCCGGCTGAAGCAGCAGCCTGTATTCAACGCCCACTGCTGGACCTACCCCTGCCTGACATGTGGCGAAACAATTGCTTATGCCTAGGCTCCTGTGCCGCATCCTCCTTTGAGCTGCCTTCTGGGACCTTAAGCACATAAGGACAGTCCTGCCAATCATTCTTGTCATCATGAAACAGCTCTTCTCCTGACCCCCCACCACCTCTTCCACCCCAACATCCCCAGACACAGATCCCTCCTCATCCTCAAAATCTGCTTGTGCTGGCCCGAGCACAACCTCCTCCACATTAGGCCCCATGATATCCTCAAAGGCACCCATCAAGACGCTTCCAGATGCCGGACTGAGGGGCAGAACTCTCTAATCCAGGGAGTGCTGACCTCTGGCTGCTGGGGTCGATGTCACAGCTAGCGGGGGAGGCGTTGCCTGCTGCTGCTAGTACTACTGCTGGGAGTGCTGGTCACAGCAGAGGTCTGGGAACAACTAATGGGCTGCTCCTCCACCATCATCTCCACCACTGCCTCTACCTGCCTCTCCTGAGTGGCCACATGGCGACCCAAGGTGCTGAAAATGGGTGCCAACGGCGCCCACTGTTTTTCTGCTGGACACCTCTCTGCTGCATCCCCTACAGCTGAGCGCTGAGCACTCTGGTGGTGGACCAGTCCCAGACGCGGTGGCGGCAGCGATGCCACTCTCTTTCCTGCCACGGCCCCTGCCAGACATTCTCTAATGTACAAGATTTGAAGGTGGAAAGTGTGCTGCTCTTTACTGTCAATAAAATGTGTGTGGGGACAGACGGAATATACCCGTATTTCGCGCCGTATAAGACGCTCCGGCATATAAGACGCACCCAGGTTTAGAGGGCAAAAATCAGTGAAAAAAATAATCGAAACCTGGTCTGGAGCGTCTATATATCAGGAGCATCTTGTACATGTCCTCCCCCAAATGGTGTCCTCCTATGTTCCTCATGTGTCCTCCTGTATGCCCCATGTCTCCCCTTGTATGCCCCATGTCTCCTCCCTGTGTCCTCTGGTGTGACCCCCTTGTCCTTCCAGGTCCTGGACTCCCCCCTGTGTCCCCTTGTTAGACCCCTGTGTGTTCCTGTCAGCCCCCTGTGTCCTCCTGTCAGCCCCCTGTGTCCTCCTGTCAGCCCCGTGTCCTCCTGTCAGCCCCCTGTGTCCTCCTGTCAGCCCCCTGTGTCTTCCTGTCAGCCCCCTGTGTCTCCCTGTCTGCCCCCTGTGTTTTCCTGTCTGCCCCCTGTGTCCTCCTGTCAGCCCCGTGTCCTCCTGTCAGCCCCCTGTGTCTGTTTGGCAGCCCCCTGTGTCCGTTTGGCAGCCCCCTGTGTCCGTTTGGCAGCCCCCTGTGTCCGTTTGGCAGCCCCCTGTGTCCGTTTGGCAGCCCCCTGTGTCCGTTTGCCAGCCCCCTGTGTCCGTTTGCCAGCCCCCGTGTCCGTTTGCCAGCCCCCGTGTCCGTTTGCCAGCCCCCGTGTCCGTTTGCCAGCCCCCTGTGTCCGTTTGCCAGCCCCCGTGTCCCCACTGTGCCTGGCTCGTGTCCCTGCCTGCGCGTCTCCTCCCTCCCCCTTGTGTCTCTGTGGCCCCCCGTGCAAACAGCGGCAGCAGCAGCTTACCCTCCTCCATCTTGCCCGCGGCGAATGAAGACATCCGGCTTCTCCGTGCGGCTTCCTCTAGTGTCGGGCTTCTAATGATGCGTCATTGATGATGAGTAATTAGAAGCCCGGCACTAGAGGAAGCCGCACGCAGAAGCCAGATGTCTTCAATCGCCGCGGGCAAGATGGAGGAGGTAAGCTGTTGCCACTGCTCGCACGGGGGGGGGGGGGGGCACAGAGACACAAGGGGGAGGGAGGAGACGCATCAGGTGGGAAGCGAGGCACAGCGGGGACAAAGGCAGGGAATCCCCGATGGCGGCGGGTCGTCGGTTCGTATCGGCGGGTGTTCGTAAGTCGGGGATTCCCTGCCTTTGCTGTATAAGACGCAGGGACTTTTTCTCCCCACTTTTTGGGGAGAAAAAGTGCGTCTTATACGGCGCCAAATACGGTAACAGGGGGCTTTATTTATTTATCATTTGTTTGACAGACAGAAATGAAAAATAAAAACAAAAAAAAGCGCAGACCGTGTAAATACTGAATACAGTAATAGAGCACGAAAATCAGTGAACACCTGCCTGCACTACGCACAGCACAGTAACTGCACGCTGGCACAGTACAATGTCACTGACTACACTGAGTGACTATGACTAACGTAGGTTGATCACTCACTGGCTGGCTAGCTAAATACCAGTATCAAATACAGTAATAGAGCAGTAAAATCAGTGAACACCTGCCTGCACTAAGCACAGCACTCAGTAGACTGAGTATTACTACACTGACTATTATTATTATTTAGTATTTATATAGCGCAGACATCTTCCGCAGCGCTGTAGAGTATATTGTCTTGTCACTTAACTGTCCCTCAGAGGGGCTCACAATCTAATCCCTGGCTACAACTAACTTAAGGTAATCACTGGCTAGCTAGCTAAATACAAGTATCAAATACAGTAATAGAGCAATGAAATGAGGGAGAACGCTGTGTTTTACACAAAAACGCTCTTGCTTTCTACAATATGGCCTGGAGATGCTCTCAGTGCCACAGTCTAGCAAGGATAGAGCTCCTTCAATGGCTGCCACTTTAAATACAGGAGGGGAGGGCAGAGCCTCCCCTCCTATGATTGGTTGCTAGGGCCTACACTGGGGGCCTCTGACTGGCCCAGTGACGTAATTTCCCCAATCATGGATTTCTGTCATGATCGCTGGTATTGCTGGAAGTAGTAGTGCTGCAGCTCAGGCAGTTCTGATCTCTTTCCATGCAAGCTGCATAGCTTTGTCTGCCTTTTCCTGCTGTCAGCTTGTGACTGATTATCATTCACCTGTGTGGGAATCTGCATGTCTGCTCCCATTGGATGACCTCAGTATAAAGATCTGCTTCCTGCAAGACTCCTCGGGTTTTCATAGCTTCAGTTTAAGCCTGTCTTGCTGTTGCTTCAGCCCCCGATCGTGTGTCTTGTTCTAAAGATACTTTGCTGGTCTTTGCATCATATATTGGCTCATTGCCAATATATATGCATACCAGCACGTTTATTATTTTCCTTGTATTCGTGTTACGTTGATACATCAGTGTCGCTGATGTATACGTACACGAACTGTTTATATCCTGTGTGCAGTTAGTCAGCTTTCCAGCACGTTTTGGTAGGTTGCGCGTATCGTGATCACCCGTGCTGAGTTAGTTACCCTGCTCCTGGTTCTGTTTGTGGATTGCGTTCATCTCTGCGAAGAGATAACGAATCCTTCTGAATCCTGTTCTGTTACCGTTTGTAGATTGCGTTCATCTCTGCAAAGAGATAACGAATCCTTCTGAATCCTGTTCTGTTACCGTTTGTGGATTGCGTTCATCTCTGTGAAGAGATAGCGAATCCTTCTGAGTCCTGTTCCCTGTATTACTCCTGTCCTAGTCAGAGTTCCTGCTTATGTCATATATCGGTTAATTGCCGATATATACATATGTTAGTCAGTGGTTACAAATAGTTTCATTGATAGCTGTAATTGTAATACGCTAGGAAACTTATTGTATATTTGTCTGTGTTACGTTCATCTATCTTGATCCTGCTATTTCCTGACTATCCTGTCCTGTCTTTGTGAGGCACGCCATCGCTGCAAACGCATTGGCTGCCTCATTCCAGTCTGTCTTGTTTTGGACGCTTGCTGTCACTAAGTAGCGGCTAGCTAGCAAGCGTTTATTCTGTCTACCTGTCCTGATCTCCTCAGTTCTGGTTTATGCGCTCAGCGCTACTTTGCGCTGAGACGTTATAACGAAAGTATTGTTTGCGGCTGTCGGATCTGCACCGGCTCTGTGCGCCACAATCTCCTATTGGAGTCAGTCCTCCCCTCCACTATACTAGGGATAGCCTGTTTCCTTGTGCTAGTGTGTGTACCTCCTCCACGTCAGCTCATGCTGACTGTGGAGAATACACCACCAAGCCTTACATTATGAAAACCCCATTACCAATCCCCATTGTGGGGGGGATTCCCAGAAAGTATGACACTGTTAATTATGGTTCCTGTTCCTTTAAGAAATTTGAAGAACTTAGCTCTGAAACAGAAAATGAGTTTTTCTCTGGATGTGCCAGGTTCCTGGCCAATCCCGATCTCCAAGCGACTCCTGTTTCAACCTGGGCACTCCAGCTAGTTTATATTTTGTTTAACCTCCTTGCCGTTCTAAAAAATCCGGCAAGGAGGCAGCGCTGCACTTTTTTTTTATTTTTTTTTTTTTAAATCATGTAGCGAGCCCAGGGCTCGCTACATGATAGCCGCTGAGCGGCGGCATCCCCCCACCCACTCCGATCGCCTTCGGCGATCAGAGTATGCAGGGAATCCCGTTGAGAACGGGATTTCCTGCAGGGCTTCTCCGGTCGCCATGGCGACCGGGCGGGATGACGTCACCGAAGTCATGGACGTCGTGACGTCAGAGGGAATCCCGATCCGCCCCTTAGCGCTGCCTGGCACTGATTGGCCTGGCACTGATTGGCCAGGCTGCGCAGGGGTCTGGGGCGGGGGGGGGGGGCGGCTCGGCGCGGCGGGTAGTGGCGAATCGGCGGCGAGCGGCGGCAATCGCGTACTACACGCAGCTAGCAAAGTGCTAGCTGCGTGTAGGAAAAAAAAATTATGCAAATCGGCCCAGCGGGGCCTGAGAAATCCTCCTGCGCAGGTTACCCCGAACTGTGTTCGGGATAACCGGCAAGGAGGTTAAAGGGCAATTGTTTCAGTGGGCATTTGATGTTCTCAATCATTCCGATTTGAAAGAGAGACCGCTGGAATTTCTAGCGTTTGTGATCCATAACTGGTTGCGCATAGATCCATTGCCTTTTTCTCTAAATGAACTCCTGGCAGCAGGCCAATCAGCTTCCCCTTCAATTGTTTGCAAAAATGATCAGCAAGCAGAGAGTGTTCCCGATAATTTTCCTGCAGCTTTGAATAAATCACCAAAGGCAGCAGGGTCTAAGGCAAAACGCAAACGTTCTAAGAAACGTGTCCGATCTGCAGAGTCGTTATCCTTAGCGACTGAGACCTATAATGAGATTCTGCCATTAACAGATAATGAAATGCAATTGTCTTTCAGGGGAGTTAAATGGACTTATGAAACTACTAATGAACTTTCCTCCCTGGCTAGGGAAAATAAAGATTTTTGTTTAAAAGAATTATCTGAGTATGATTATGAGGAGATATTACAGAGTATTGAACAAATCAACTTATTTGTGAACCAAGGGAAGTTTGCATACACTACAGTTCAACACTTGCTACAGGTATTGGAGATTCTTAAGAATAAGGAATCTGCCAATCACCTGCTAATTAACCCTATACATGTGCCTAAATGTTTCGCTGCTAAGTATGCATGGGATCCTCCATTCGAGAGATGGAAGCCCTGGTCTGTGAATGGAAGAATGATTCAAGTTCATTTTGTCAATTTTACAGTGCAAAAAGTGAAATGGTATTGAATGCATGCATTAAGTCAGCCTATAACCTAATAGAGGCTGGTGTGTGTAGGTATGACTGTGTGGCTCCTTTGATTGATGTGTGGGAACTGATTTTGGATGATTTTTATGTGACTCCGAATTCGCAAATTTGGCGTTCTGACCCGCCTGCTTCAGCACCTTTCGCTGATTCAGCAGGTGATTCGGAGCTCTTTTTGTGTGAAATTGAAGTTCCTGCAATTCCACCCTGTACCATGGATAACTCAGTGTTACTTTCCAGTAAAACAGAAGCCACTGATACTTTCTTAACCTTGCCCTGCACAAATTTCTCAGCAGAGAATCCAGAGGGCCTGCTGACTTCCGAGTCCAGTCTAGCCAGTACTCATGAGTCTTTGTTCAGTGAAACAGACACCAGAAAAATCTTGCCTGCCTCTGCAAACACTTCTGCAGAAATTACCTGTGTTAATAAAGTTCAACTCCTGTCTGATCCAGCAGATGCCAATAGATGCACTACATCAGTTTCCGAGTCCCAACAATCCTGCCTAGAAACCTCAGAACCCCAGCATCTGAATTTCCCAATTTTACAAATGAATGGTGATTCAGATGCGCAAACATTGTGTCTTGATCTTCCTGTTTCTACACCTCGCTCTAGTTTCGTGAATAGCTCAGAGCATCTGCTATGTGAACCTGAAATCGCAGAATTATTACCTTGTTCAGAAAATGTTCCAGTAAATTTGCCCTGTACCATGAATTGTGCAGTAGATCTCTCCTATGAAGCTCAGGTCACAGAATCCTTATGCTGTCCAGCAGGTGCTTCCATGGTTTTGCCCTGCAATATGGACTGTTCAGTGATCCTGTCCAGTGAAGCTGGAGTCGCAGAGTCCTATGCTTCACCCAGTACTTTGGATACTTCAAACCCTCTAGCAGAAGACTCTGAGGCACTGCTTACCTCAGTGGGTGTTGCAGCAATATTCACTTGTTTAGCAGCTGTCTTAGAATTAAAGTCCACTCTAAATAAACTTGATGAATCTTTGTCTGATGAAGCAGAAGTCATTGAAATATTGTCCTCGTCAGCAAGTGTCTTAGATACCTTGCCCTGTACACAGTCGGTTTTAACCAATGTTGTTGAGTCCCTCTCCAGTGTTGTAACAGCCGAGGAACTCCAGCCCTGTCCTCTGAATGTTTCAGAAGTCTTGCCCTGTAACATGGATAATTCTGATTCTCTGGTCAAAATAACAGAAGTCTCAGAATTTCAGTCTGATTTAGTAAGTGTTCCTGAAAACCTGCCTGGTATCTTGGAAAATTCTGATTCTCTGGCCGGTGTGGCAGAGATTCCGGAGTTCCCTTCCTGTCCAGGGAATTCCTCAGATTTGCCCAGTTCAGTGGGGGATGCTGTAATATTGACTTGTTTTGCAGCTACTTTGGAGCCCCAATCCCAGGTACTAGATGAGTCTCTGTCCAGTCCAGAGGAAGTTGTGGAATCCCTATCTAGCTCAGTTCATACATCAGAAGACTTGTCCTGTCTTGTTTATGCCCCTGAACCTGATTTGTTAATAACCTTGCTAGAATCAGCGACATCCAAGTCTGTTCCTGCATTCTTTAGTGAGAGTCCAGTGCTTGTGAAGTCTAGTCATGATGAATTTTTGTCCAGTCCTGGTTTCGGTCCTATCTTGGCTGGCCCTGAGGTTCACAGTTCCTTGACATGCCCAGAGGTTTCTCTTGTGCCAGTGTGCCCAGATGTGCTTTGTGTGCCAGAATGCCCAAGTGTGTCTAAGGAGTTAGCATACTCGGATGCTTCCTTAGGGGAGACATGTTCTGATGTTGCCAGTCTGCCTGCATGCCCAGAGATGGTTCTGGTCCCTGAAAGCCCTGATCTTGATGTTTGTCCTTGTAACCCTGACTCGGGAATTGCCATAGGTTCCATGGGGATTCTTGATAGTTCTCCATGTGAGCCTAAAGGGCGTTCTGACCTTTTGGGATCTCTTTGGAGCTTTAAAGTGTTCTGGGAGATCTCTGAGGAAGCTTGTCCTGGTACCTTGGACTGGTTCAACAGTGGGTTTTGTGTTGGTAAAGACAGTTCCGGTGGGCATTGCAAAGGCTTTGGCATTTTTGGACGGTCCCTGGAAGGCAGTGGGTATCGCTCAAAGATCTTCGGGGGGCTTTCTTCTGGAAATCTTGGTTCTGATGGGTGTCACACTGAGACTTGTAGTACTGATGGGCATGGTTCTGTAGGTTCTGGTTCTGATGGGTCCAGTCTTGTGATGACTGATTCTGGAATTTGGTCTTGCCGGGCTGTCCCGGTCATCATGAATTATCAGTTAGGTTGTCTCCGTGGGAAGGTCAGTTTTGAGAGGCGTCTGGTATCCGCCTTTAAGGGCGGGGGTACTGTCATGATCGCTGCTGCAGCAGGTATTGCTGGAAGTAGTAGTGCTGCAGCTCAGGCAGTTCTGATCTCTTTCCATGCAAGCTGCATAGCTTTGTCTGCCTTTCCCTGCTGTCAGCTTGTGACTGATTATCATTCACCTGTGTGGGAATCTGCATGTCTGCTCCCATTGGATGACCTCAGTATAAAGATCTGCTTCCTGCAGGACTCCTCGGGTTTTCATAGCTTCAGTTTAAGCCCGTCTTGCTGTTGCTTCAGCCCACGATCGTGTTTCTTGTTCTAAAGATACTTTGCTGGTCTTTGCATCATATATTGGTTCATTGCCAATATATATGCATACCAGCACGTTTATTATTTTCCTTGTATTCGTGTTACGTTGATACATCAGTGTCGCTGATGTATACGTACACGAACTGTTTATATCCTGTGTGCAGTTAGTCAGCTTTCCAGCACGTTTTGGTAGGTTGCGCGTATCGTGATCACCCGTGCTGTGTTAGTTACCCTGCTCCTGGTTCTGTTTGTGGATTGCGTTCATCTCTGCGAAGAGATAACGAATCCTTCTAAATCCTGTTCTGTTACCGTTTGTGGATTGCGTTCATCTCTGCAAAGAGATAACGAATCCTTCTGAATCCTGTTCTGTTACCGTTTGTGGATTGCGTTCATCTCTGCGAAGAGATAGCGAATCCTTCTGAGTCCTGTTCCCTGTATTACTCCTGTCCTAGTCAGAGTTCCTGCTTATGTCATATATCGGTTCATTGCCGATATATACATATGTTAGTCAGACGTTACAAATAGTTTCATTGATAGCTGTAATTGTAATACGCTAGGAAAACATACTTATTGTATATTTGTCTGTGTTACGTTCATCTATCTTGATCCTGCTATTTCCTGACTATCCTGTCCTGTCTTTGTGAGGCACGCCATCGCTGCAAACGCATTGGCTGCCTCATTCCAGTCTGTCTTGTTTTGGACGCTTGCTGTCACTAAGTAGCGGCTAGCTAGCAAGCGTTTAATTTGTCTACCTGTCCTGATCTCCTCAGTTCTGGTTTATGCGCTCAGCGCTACTTTGCGCTGAGACGTTATAACGAAAGTATTGTTTGTGGCTGTCGGATCTGCACCGGCTCTGTGCGCCACAATCTCCTATTGGAGTCAGTCCTCCCCTCCACTATACTAGGGATAGCCTGTTTCCTTGTGCTAGTGTGTGTACCTCCTCCACGTCAGCTCATGCGTTGCATGCTGACTGTGGAGAATACACCACTATATGGAGAAAAGGGCAAACATACAATCCCTAGATACTTGTCTATCTTACCCACATATGGGATAGTGGGCGGGGCCAACCCTAGAACCGAACAATTAATAACTAAATGTGAAACAAATGGGGTTACCAGCCACCTTAATATACCAAGTATCAAAATTTATTTATTGGTCAGAAAAAAGGGAACGTAGAGAATCTCCATTAGTACACATATAAAAGGAACACTCATGATTCATTGATTAAAATTGCATATGCAAAAGCTATCTAGCCATCAACACAGTATTGAATGATACATGTTCCACATTAGTATTGCACATAGAAAATCTCACACATGCATACTCCATGCATCCCGCGCTTGCATACTGGTGCTCTATGTGTCATAGACACTGTCTGATTGGGGGCCCCCCTTAGATTTATAATCCGGTTGAACTCCAGGCAATGGCCACAATAAATGGAGTCAAATCATCACCCCACTTCAGTGATCGTATAGTTGGGGCTGACTGGGATAGTGGCAGTTCATATGTCCACGTGAGAGAATTATATAAAGGATGGGTCTCACCAAACCATGGCTGCTGGCATCTTTTTAGCTTCTCCGGTGTATACCACGCAGTTAGTTATACTGCTTATGGGGCGGCCTGGATGGATAAAAGCCGTCTTTGTCATCTGCTCTCCCCGCCAATTCGATCACCTCACTCAGGGTACAGACCGGTTAGCTGTATTTCTCCGGGGAGGCAAGCGGTGGAAAAGGCCAGCTGTACATGGGACGCCAGGCACTCGTCAGCGCGGAAGCATGGCTGGAAGCTCAAACTGCGTGGCTCCGCCCACCGACGTTTCGCGTCATGTGTGACGCTTCATCAGGGTGTGGCTTCAACATACAACTATACGGTTTAAAAACAGTCTAAGGGCCCACCCTTTCCCCGCACTTGCAACATATTTTGTAATCTACGTGCAATGAGCTGGGTTGTCAGCCGTACAGAAGTGTGTCAATCACAAATCGGCACTTGCGCAAAGTGAGCATCTTAGATCCCAGGAAAAGAGTAGTAGCATCATCGCTTTATATTGTGATGGAAGGGGAGACCGCTAAATGCCATAAAAACGACATATAAGCGTAGAGCGATCGGATAAATAGAGCTCCACACCGCGAAGAGTGGTACAGTATGGTTTTCAAAGGTCCACATAATTCAGGGATCCACATTCCATCTGTTTCAGGGTTTATGTTGGATAGTCCACAGTGAGGGTACAGGAGTCGGTAAGAAACACACCTTTGCTTTCTTTATTAGTCTTTATATAGGCATATACACGTAGGAAGCACCTATTTCACAAGGCACCCATCATTCATTGCGGGTTCATACATATCCCAATCGATCAATCATATCGTCGGATCCGCAGAAACGGGGTTAAGTCCAGTTCTGCATTTAAACCAAGTGGTGCCACGGTCTTTAACTTGAAGATCCATGATGCTTCCTTGCAATACAGTAATTCATCAAAGTCCCCTCTCCTAGTGGACACCTTAAGTCTATATATACCCTTAACTAAAGTTCCAGTTAATTCATTACCATGGCATTCTCTATAATGATCATAAATACCTCCTATGGCTTTACCTCCTCTAATTTTACCCATATGTTCCAACACCCGTTCTTTCATGGCCCTTTTTGTTTTACCGATGTATTTTAACCTGCACGGGCATTGTATCATATAGACGACACGTGTCGTGTTGCAATTAATAAATGATCGTATATCATATTCTACATCGCCAGTGCTATTTTCAAACACACCAGTTCGTTCAATAAACGGGCAAAGTTTGCACCTACCACATTTATGTGACCCATTGGGTACACTTCTCTGTAGCCATGTATCGGTGTTGGCACTAAATTCACTACGGACTAGTTTGTCTTTTAAATTGGGTGCTCTTTTTGCGGTGAGGAGTGGGCGAGGGCCCACCACTTTTGCTATCTCATCCGAAGCCGTCAGAATTGGCCAGAAAGTAGACAGCAATTCCCGCAAGCCTTCCCAATGGGTGCCGTAGCTGGTCACGAGCCGCATATGTCCCCCCTCCTCCATACCGGACCTCCCACCACGAGTGGCCAAGAGATCTCCTCTATCCAGATTCCATGCCCGTTTCAATGCTCTCCGCAAAACTGAGTGCGTGTATCCGCGTTCGCGGAACCGCTCATACATGTCCCTGGATTCACGTCGAAAGTCACTTTCATTAGAGCAGTTTCTCCGTAACCGGAGAAACTGTCCGTAGGGAATCCCTCTTTTTAATGAGGGTGGATGATGGCTAGAGGCATGAAGAAGCGTGTTGCCGGCTGTGGGTTTCCGAAAGGATGTGGAAACCACTCTATTTCCCTCAACTCTCAAACGCAAATCCAGAAAGGATATCTCACTACCGTATGAGTACGTGAGTTTAATATTGCGATGATTAGAGTTGAGGGCAGAAACAAACAGTTCCAACTCGCCTGCACTGCCACTCCATGCCACCAAGACGTCATCTATATAACGAATCCATAGGGCGACGTGCGCCCCAAAATCCGGGTTGGGGAAAACATCTCTCCGCTCCCACAACCCCAGATGTAAGCACGCATACGCAGGGGCGCACGCCGCCCCCATGGATGTGCCACGTATCTGGCGGAAATACTTACCGCCAAAACGAAAACAATTCTGAGTGAGAATCAATTGCATACAATCAACAAGGAACTCATTATGGGCCCCCGCGGTGGGATATCTCTCGTTGAGGAAGAAGGACATTGCCCGGAGCCCCTCCTCATGCGGGATCGAAGTGTACAATGACTCAACATCGATCCCCACGAGGACGGACCCCGGGGGCAGCTCGAGACCAGCAAGGACACCCAAAACATCACGAGTATCTTGAACAAATGACGGTAGGGATCGCACCAATGGGCTCAATTTTCTGTCTAAGAATTGCCCCACTCTTTGAGTGGGGCTACCAATGGATGAGACAATAGGTCTACCTGGGGGGTTGGAGGGGGATTTATGCAGCTTTGGCAGAACATATATAGTGGGGATGTTATATGTATCGACTTTTAAATATTCCCATTCAGTTTTAGAGATATGATTGTAAAAAAGACCATCATCGAGCAGATCATTTATTTTGTCCTTTATATAGGGAAAAGGATTTTCACGTAAGGGTAGGTATGTGTTTTCGTCTCCCAATTGTCTCTTTATTTCGTTCACATACATATCCTCATTGAGTACCACGATGTTTCCCCCCTTGTCACTGGGTTTTATGACTATCTTAGGTGCTAGGGTTAATTCCTTTAGGGCCTCTACTTCATCTTTACTTAAATTCCTCTCCTCAGTGATTGGGAACAGATGTAATTTCCACAACTCTTTTTCTATGGTGTCTAGAAATACTTTAATATATTTATTCTGAGATAGGGGAGGCATATAGCTAGACTTCACCTGTAATCCTGAGGGTGGGGGTCTCATAGAACTCTGTTCATCCAAATTCATGACTGGAGGGGAAACTCTTTCGTCTATAGCCGCTATTTCAGTTGCATTTTCGTCAAATAGGACCTCTAAGTGGAGAATACACCACCAAGCCTTACAATTTCCAACCGGATTTCCCTAATATTGGCCGAATCTGTGATTGAAATCCGTGATCACGGGCCGATCACGGATTTCAATCACAATGTCGGATTCAGGAATAAAGGGCTCGTGATCACGGCTATGCCGTGATCATGAGGCCATGGAGGGCTAATACAGGATAGGACACACAATACAAAATACAGGAAATAAACACAACATTAACACAGAGTTCAACCACAATTATGTGCAATGTGCAGCTGTGCAATCATGTTCTATCAGTTACAGTTTATAAAGGAAGGATGATCACTGGGAAAAGGGGGGGGGGGGGTGAGTGGAGAGAGTTTAGAAAGCTGACAGCTGAGGGGAAGAAGCTTTTCTTATGCCTTGAGGTCGTGGTGGTGGAGATGAACCGAAACCTCCGGCCTGAGAAACCAGCACAGGGAGTGATGCTAGGTAAGTAATAACTCCCCTCTTCTAGGTAAGTAATAAGTAAGGTAAGTAATAACTCTTTTACTCTGCCTGCCGCACACTGAGCCAGCTGTAATAAGAGCCTGTGAAAGGCGGCATGACAATAAACATTGTTTGTGACTATAAACTTTTTCCCCTATATCAATGATCATTAGTGGCTCCTGAGAACACAGACTGTAACCTGGTTCACTGGAGGTGCTCAGGCGCCTCTCAGTGGATCAAAAAATACACTGCAACCTGCTTTACAGTTTAGGACAACTGAGGTGACATGTGACATGGTGAGATAGACTTGTGTATGTACAATAACCTACGAGGTGGGGATCCTCTGGCTCCCCGATCCCGTATCGGATTTGCCATCTCCACCCGACCGGCAGCATCTTGATGATTTTGAATCTCCTGGGGATGTCTCTCACATGTGCACGCCACAATGGCCTCAATTCATTATGGGCAGTTCAATAAAGTAATTTAGAATGGTAAAATACCGGATTTGGTATTTTACACTTTTTTCAGAATTCACTAAGATTTCCTTGCATGCGGTAGAAGTTTGTTAATCTACAGAACAAACATGCTTCAATTCACTAAGCCCTGCTCGGTAAGTCTCATTTACCAGCTGTGGAGCAGGTCAGCGGTGAGGCAGGGAGCTGTGTGTATATGAGTCAGGGTTTTCTGTGCAGGGCATTCTGTCATCCCTTTAGATGCGCTGCAGCCACCAGAGGGAGCTCTTCTATGTGCCAGAATACAGAGTGTCAGATCAAAACAGAGAAGCAGGACTGCGTTGCTCTCCCTATTGGCTGCCTGGCTCTCCCTATTGGCTGCCTGGCCCTCCCTATTGGCTGTCTGTCAAAGTTACCACATGGAGAGAGTGAGTTATCGGTTGCTAAGAGCTGGAGAAAAATACTGAACACTTTTTGTTTGCGTTATTAAATGCAGTAATATTAGTGAATTGCAATGTGTTGACTTTTTTTTAGGTTTTTACAGCACAAGTCGGTAATTTACCCCACCAGTCAGTAATTTCAATTTTCTGTGGGGTAATAAGTTTAGTGAATTGGAATTTGGGAAGGTATTTGGTAAAATCTGCTGTTTTCTGCATTACTGAATTAATTAATTTGAGGCCAATGTTTGCCGGGAGATGTAATCCATGGATGTGAGTACAGAGCATTCACAGACTACATCTCCCAGCATGCACGAGTGAGACCGTCGGGGGGCCAGCAGCACCCCGTAGGTAAGTAATGATGATAACTCCCCCCCCCCCTCCCCACAGCACACACCATTACAAACCTCATCTCACTTAATGGTGGGCAAACATCTAGCTATACTGGGGGAGGGGGCTTCTTAATACTGGGGACTCATCTGGCTATCTTAACTGGTAAGGAGGGCCACCCTTTACTGATGCAACATCTGGCTATCTAACCAGGGAGGATGGCTATCTAATACTGGGGGCACGTGTGGCTACCTATACTGGGGAAGGGGCTACCTAATGCGGGGGGCACATCTGGTTATCTAACCTGGGGAGCTTGGCTACCTAATACTAGGAGCAAAACGCTATCGCAATCGATAGCGATTTGTAATAGTGTTTTGCAAGCGATTGTGGGAGTGATTTCCCTGCTCCTATACAATTCTTTAGAATGGAAACGCTCCCAAAATACTGCATGTCCTGCGATTGCGGTTTCCTTAATCGCAATCGCTCTAGTGGAATCTGTCCCATCCATTTACATTAGCAGAGCGTTTAGGAAAATCACTAGCGATTGAAAACGCTCCCTAAATGCTCACAAAAACGCTCTAGTGGGTTCCAGGCCTAATACTGTAATGATGGAACTTCTGGCTATCTAACCTGCGGAGCATGGCTACCTAATACTGGGGCCACATCTGGCTATCTTAGCTGGGGAGGAGACTGCCTTATAATGGGGCACATCTGGCTACCTATACTGGGGTGAACCGCATGCACAATTGTGGCGTGGCAGGTCTAAGGTCTGTTTCAAACCAAAAGTTGCTTATGGAGTAATTTTACCGAGATTTGGAAAGAAATGGCGCATATGATTTAATTGTCCAGTGTTTTGAAAAGCACTTGGAGAGCGCTGGCGACTAAAAAAGCTCTTTAAAAGCACTTTTAGTGTGAAACAGCCATTGCCCTTGTTCACACTACAAGAGATTTTTTTAAACACTTTGTGTTTTTTAAAGCTCTTGCTAATGTTATCCTATGTGTGTGTTCACGCTGCAGCGTTGTGGTTTTGTAAAAATCCCCCAAAGTCTTGCATTAGCAAAAGCTTTTCAAAATCACTAGCGCTTAAAAAGCTCTTGTAGTGTGAACGTTAAAGAACAAGTGACACCTATGCTAACCTAGAAATAAAAAACACATATATAAGTAGATAAATACTAGTTCTACTTACATAACATATGTATTGCATTGTCCACGCTATGATTCCTGTGAATTTTATAAAGGAAAAGCAGAGAATCCTATCCTAGACAGTTTCCATGTTGGTTACCTTCGAATGAAGCTATTCCTGACATACCGTATTTTCTGCCGTATAAGGCGCACTTTTTCTCCCCAAGAAATGGGGAGAAAAAGTCCCTACATCTTATATGGCAAAAGCAGGGAATCCCAGACTTATGAACGCCTGCCGATACGATCTGCCGCCACGTCAGGGATTCCCTACCTTTGTGTGCCTGCTCCCTCCCTCCCCTTGTGACTCCTGGCCCCCCAGGTGTAGTGTTAATAGTGACAACTCACCTTCGCCATGCTCCCTCGATGATTAAAGACCTCAGCGCTCCCCCCGCTAGCCTGCGATCCTTCCCCCCCGTGTCTCTGCCACCCCCCGGGGTGTTGGAGTGAGGAGTAGTGGCAGGCGGCAGCTTACCTTCGTAATGTGCCCGCGATGACTGCAGACTTCTCGCTCTAGTGAGCGGCTTGAACTGATGATGCACAGTTCAAGACACTCGCTAAAGTGAGAAGTGCAGGGGAGACGGATGTCTGCAGTCATCGCGGGCACATTGTGAAGGTGAGCTGGCGCTACTCATTCCAACACTGGGGGGGGGGGGGGGCAGAGACACAAGGGGGAAGGAGCACAGGCTAGCGAGAGGAGCGCTGAGGTCTTTAATCATCGCAGGAGTATGGAGAAGGTGAATTGCTATTAATACTACACCTGGAGGGGGGGGGGCAGGAGTCACAAGGGGGAGGGAGGGAGGAAGGAATGCAGAGAAGGGAAAACAGGAGGACCCATGGGAGACACATAGGGGATACATGAGGACACCTGGGGAAACATGGGGGTGTGCAGGACAACACATGGGGGACACAGGAAGACCCATGGGAGACACAGGAAGACACATAGGGGATACATGAGGACACAAGGGGAGACATGGGGATGCAGTAGGACACATGGGGATATACAGGAGGACACCATCTGGGAGAGAACATGTACAAGATGCTCCTGGAACATGGACGCACCAGGTTTAGTATATATTTTTCCCCCCTGGTTTTTGCCCTCTAAACCTGGGAGCGTTATATTCGGTAATACGGTAATTTCCTCCCTCACTAATTTTTCTCCTCTTGCTAATTGTGTACTAGTTACCTGCCCTCTTCCCAGAGTCTTCAGACACTCTCACTGAGGTCTATACTAGGAAGTGCACTGTGTTATGTCATTAGAAGGAGGCGGAAATAAAGGGAAGAGGAGGAATATATTATAGATAAAAAGACCCCCGCATGCAACTGTTTTGCCAGCCGATGGCAATGGCAATGAAAGGTATGTGATAACTCCAAACCATAACAGCAGAAAACGATTTGAAAGTTTTGAACGCAGGATTAGCATCTTTATCACTTAATACACTCAGACCAGTCGCTGTTAAAATTAGATTTTTATGGTGACAATCACGCTTTAAGGGCTTGTTCACACTATAAGAGCTTTATAAGCACTAGTGGTTTGAAAAGCAATGTTATGGGGGATTTTAAAATAAAAAATGCTTAGAAAAGTCTCATGGCAGCGAGCCAAACCCATATCTTTCTAAATGTTAAGGCCTTGTTCACATTACAAATCGCTAGCGCAATCGCTGAGAGCGATCTTAAAAGCGCTTTTCCCTGAGCTTTGCACTTAGAAAAGTGCTTTTGCTGAGCGATTAATTTTGACACTTCCTGACATCAGTCAGGAAGTGAACTCTTGTACCCGGAAATGAATAAATACAATGTATTTATTCATTAAAGTGCTCAGGAAATCTGAATTCAAAGCGCTTTTTCAATCGCTTTGCAACTTCCCTATACTTTCTCTTGAACACAAACGCTCAGAAAATGCTACAGGAGCCGCGTTTGCGATTCAATAGAAAGCGGGGCGCTCATATATGAACACTACCATAGGAAATCATTGCACAAGCACTTTTAGAGCAATTAACAAAATCGCCAGCGCTTAAAAAAATGCATACGCTCATAGTGTGAACAAGCCCTTAAGGGTCCTTTTCCACTAGAAGCAATTCAATCGGAATCGTAAACAAGCCCCAGGACAGTTTCTAGGCTAAACTGCACCCAGGACGAGGGTGTAAAAAATGTGTTCAACCTCGCTTGCGATCCGCTTTGAAAAGCGGTGCTTGAGCCATTTTTGAGGCAATTTGCCTCAATGGAAGGTATAGGAAAAACGCAAAACGCTCACAAAATCGCTTTGGCAAAAAAAATACATCGTATTTATTGTTTCTGGATTTTTTCCCGTATCAAAAGAGGGAAGCGCTCTGCAAAAGCGCTTACAAAAACGCCCACAATAATGAGCGAATGCGTAGAAAATCGATGGAAAACGCTTTAAAAACAAGCCAACTGCGGACGGACACGCTAGCCGAACGCAATGGGAACAAGGCCTCAAAGGACACCCGAGGCGAAAATAAACGAATGAAATAAACAATTGTATCTATCTTCCTATCCCTTAAAGGAGTTCTGTGGGGGGTTGCGGAGGAGAAAAACAGACACTTAGGCCCCGTTCACACTGCACGCGTTTCCAGCCGCGTTTTGGAAACGCGTGCAGGTGGCCGACACGCACGACATCAGACATTGCATAGAGTGCAATGTCTGATGTTCACACTGCATTCGTTCCGGACCTGTGCGGTCCGGGAACGCATGCTGCACGCATTTTTTGTAAAAACGCATGGCTGTCCCATTCACTTTTCAGTGATGGGATCAGCCACGCAATGCATACGAACGCGGATGGCGTGCGTTCGTACGCGTTGCGGTCCGCATGCGTTGCGGTCTGCGTTCTGCAGTCTGAACGGGGCCTTACCTTGGGCTTCTATCAGCCCCCTGCAGCGGTAATGTCCCACGCCGTCCTCCTCCCATCTGCTGTTCTCCGCCGCCGGCCCCGGTCTAAGCGGCATGGGATCCAACTGTGGCTGCGCTACAGTGGCCGCACACCCGCTCGCTTCCGCCTGTGTCATCGGAAGCTTACTGCGCAATCGCAGTACAAGAAAACGTTGTACTGCGCCTGCGCAGTAAGCCTCAGATGACGCGAGCGGAGGCGCATTATTCGTCTGTGTGACAGACGAATAATAGCCCGGTGCCGGCTGCGGGGAACGGCGGATGGGAGCAGGACGGCGTGGGACATTACCGCTGCAGGGGGCTGATAGAAGCCCCAGGTAAGTGGCAGTTTTTCTCCTCACAAAACCCCCACAGAACCCCTTTAAAATTACTTTTTAATATATTCCTCAGTTTTATTTTATGTTTAAATCTACTTTTTAAATGTTAACTGTTTTATTGTTTTTGCTCAATGACACATTCATTGAAGTATGCCAGAGCTAAAATGTATGAACTGTTGAATTTTTTTTTTTATCTTTTTCCTGCTCTCAGAAGCCATTTTCTGCTAGGAAAGTGTTTTATAGTTGGAAATTATTATCAGTGAGGGTCACACTGTAGTCACTTTCTGTCTGAGACAGGACTGAGTCAGCCACTTACTTACCTGATATTTAACTCTTTCAGGCAAAGAAAGAGAGAAAGAAACACAGCCTAGTTATTTGTGTGCTAGGCACTGTACATACCTATGTCTATCTCATCATGTCACATGTCACCTTGGGTATCTTTTAAGGGTGCTTTTCCACTAGAAGTGAATCAATTGGAATCGTAAAAAGCATGCAATCTGCAAATCACTAAAGACATCAATTATAAAATACAGAAGTATTTTAATAAGGAGGCTTTTTGGTCTCTTTCAGCCCCTTATGCTGGGGATACACGGTACGTTTCTGTACCGTGTATCAACCAGCTAATCCGGCCAGCTGATAATATTCAGCTGGCCGGATCAAGCTGCTCGACCCTCGCCCGCTCGATCCCCACCAGCGGACAATGGCAGGGAATCGAGCGCTGATAAGGAAGCGCCGGCGGGGACGAGCGGTAATCGATACGCGCGGACGAGCGGGGACGCGGCTGGGGTCGATCCGGCGGCTAATTGAGCGCCGGTCGACCCGTCTATGCCCAGCATTATGCTGGGGATACACGGTACGTTTCTGTACCGTGTATCGACCAGCTGATCCGGCCAGCTGATAATATTCAGCTAGCCCGATCAAGCCGCTCGACCCTCGCCCGCACGATCACCGTCGCCGGACAATGGCACGGAATCGAGCGCTGATAAGGAAGCGCCGCGGGGGCGAGCGGTAATCGATCCGCGCGGACGAGCAAGGACGCAGCTGGGATCGATCCGGTGGCTAATCGAGCCGCCGGTCGACCCATCTATGCCCAGCATTAGACACTCTAAGAGTTCTGGTTCACCATCAACTTGCTGTAATTATAAAATAGAAATTGCAAATTACATTTTCTATTACCGAGATTTAATTTTGGTAGAAACACAAACACATCTTTGTTCTGATCGCATAGCGCTCTTTTACACTACATCTGACTTTGATGCAAGTTTACATGCAATTCCAATTTTTCATGCAATTAATAAAAAGGTCCTGCATGCTGCGTTTTTCTTATTGTGTTGCTAGCATCCAGCAAGGCATTGTTTACATTTACAATCAAAATCGCAAGCACCAGCAATTTGCGATTTTGTGATTCCCCCCTTCCAGCCCTTACCTGCGTGCTATGATTTTACGTATATCGCTTTTGCAGAGCAATTCTATTTTTTTTTTCACTCTTTGACCCGGAAAAGAATAAATACAATATATTTATCCTTAAAAGCGCAAACGCAATTGCCGCACAAAGCAATTTTGTGAGCGGTTTGCACTTTTCCTATAACTTCTATTGTAGCAAAAACGTCCTAAATCTGGTACATGAAGAGCTTTGCTGAGTGGAAAGCAGACGAAACGCGCTGATATGAACTATCCCATAAGGATTCATTGCACTATCGATTGTAGGGCTTTTTTAAAATCGCCCAGCACTAAAAAAAAAAACCCGCAATACGCCCTAGGTGTGAACGCACCCTAAAAATCTGAATCGCAAATCAGATTTGCAGTGTGCAAGGGGCCTCACGCTTATGCTAGCCCTTCAAATTCCGGAATCGCATTCGCAAGCGAACATTCTTTAAAAAAACACATCAGATGTGTTCTGCAATTAAAAGTGAAAAAGAATCAAGGACAACATGTCAGTAATAATTGTATTCCATCACACACATATTTGTGCAATATTGATAAATTCATCAGCATTTTTTTCTGACTAAAACGGACCCCTCTTCTTCAGCACTTGAAGCGCGGATCACCTGCCGTGGAACTATTTGCCAGGTGTAACACCACGCGGAAGGATATTCACACAGAGCGCAGCAAGCCGTAGCCTCACAAGCATCAATACACAAGCATGAGACCACGCCCACCACCTGGTTCCTCCTCTATAGGCAAACAAGTCATTTTTCAACCTATCGTGTGATTATTTTGCTTCACAGCACCTCCCCCGGAAGTAGTTTTTTCTTACTGCGGATCGGGAAGGGGGTGGGGCTGGGTACACGCCGGTGTGTGTGTACGGCGCCGGGTTACGGGGGCCATGGCGGCCCGGGGTGATGCCAGGGTGCGGGCGCTCTATTCCTGCGAGCACTGGGAGGTGGTCAAGCCGTCCGTCAGCGAGCTCTCGCGGGAGGTCCGCACCAACATACTGTGTACCGTCAAGGGATGCGGGAAAGTGCTCCCCAACCCCCCTGCGCTCAATATGCATTTGGTGAAGTCTCATGGAGTGCAGGTGAGATCAAATGGGGCATACCACTAGGAAAGGCCGAGTAGGGGTGTATCTGTAAAGAGCAGTGTTTCAGCATAGAATGTTGCGTGCAAATGATGTGAAATAAGATCATTAGAAGCGTGCTGTGGTGTGATTGGTGTAATTGAATGGGAGTCGGATAAATGGCAGAATAAATATGTGATGGGCTTTCTGGTGTCATGGTTACTGTCTTGTACTATAGCAGTGCAAGCTGCTGCCATTGGCCTGATGAGATCAGGTTGTTCTTGAGCTGCAGTGCATACCTGACCATTTATATTTCATGCATTTTAAATACAGTAAGTAATGTTAACAAATAGGTTATACAAACCCCAAACTGCATCCTAATGACACAGCTGTACTGCAAAACTGGCTTTACACTCCTGAAAAGAGCAGAGGCCCCCTGGCTGCCTGTTGTTTACATTTGCGCAACCCCAGCCCTTTAACAACTGTGCATTATAAAGCAGTGTCTACTTTAGGGAACCCAATTGGAAACCTCATAGGAAAAGTACGCTAAGGTGATTGGGTGGATGGCACCCTCAAACTTAGGTTTTGCATAGGTTGTAGTAAACTATGCCCACACTATTCAGTCAATTACAACACTGTAGAGCGTCCTGTAGTAGAACAATGAGGTTTCATGCTTGGTCCCCTCAAGTAGACAAATACCAATTACCTACTTTTAAACCCCCCCCCCCCCCCCCCCCATCCAGCCTGTTAGATGGAGATCCACCCACATGGAGTTTTGACCGGCCGGTCTACTTTACACTGATGAAATGGGGATATCCTCCAGTAAACCTTTGCAAACTCGTGAATGGCCACAGAGGGGAAAGCCAAAAGGCAGACTCGCCGGGAAGGGAGCAAGCAGGAGCGTCCAGACAGTGATCAAACGCCCACCAAGTGTACCACGCTAGCCCACGACATGTTTCACGGGTAAGTTCTGGTTTCCTCAGGTGGGCGTGGTTCAACATAGCACAGGTTCCATCCAACCTAAGTGTAGGGCGATCGACCAATCTCAGCGCCTCCCGGCCCCACCCACACAAGAAGGGAGAGAGGAGATGCCGGTGACATCATCCCCAACAGGATCGGAGGAAGGCGCAAGAGCACAGCGAGCAGGAGAGCGCGCACACACACGCTCAAGCATATGATCCTTAACCACTTCAGTGCCAGTGGTCTCTACCCCCTTAAAGTGAATGGGAACCGCATTTAAAACAAATGAGACAGATACTTACCCAAGGAGAGGGAGGGCTCTGGGTGCTATAGAGCCTTCCCGCTCCTCTCCTGGTCCCCTCGATCCAGTGTTGGCTCGCCCGGTAGCAGTATTTGACTAAATTAGTCAAATACTGCTTTATCCGGCCGAAGGAGGCTTCAGAAGTCTTCAGGGAGCCCGAGTGCTCCTGAAGAAGGGCGGGCCTGCACAAGCACGCTCTCTTGCACGCTCACGTGTGTGCAGTATGGAGCCGCACGTCTTTGGGAGGACACGGC
Organism: Hyperolius riggenbachi; assembly: GCF_040937935.1. Lineage (NCBI taxonomy): Eukaryota > Metazoa > Chordata > Amphibia > Anura > Hyperoliidae > Hyperolius > Hyperolius riggenbachi. The sequence goes on from NC_090656.1 coordinate 42,420,446, forward strand.
TCCCGAAGACTTCCAAATACCCTTTCCGCAAAACGGGGGGGGGGGGGGCAGCACAAGATAGAGGGCACCGAGAGAGGAGACGGAAGCCTCTATACGACTCAGATCCTTCCCTCTCCTTAGGTAAGTATTTGCTTCATTTTTAAAAAAATGCGGTTCCCATTAACTTTAAAGGGAACCTGAGGTGGCAAATATAAGACAAAATATACGTACCTGGGGCTTTCTCCAGCCCCCTCCGGCCTGATCGCTCCCTGCTGTCCTCTTTTGCCTCTCCGTTTGTTCAGTTGGCCCCTCACTGGACTGGGGCCAACAGCGCATGCGCGTCCTGGCCTCATGCGTGCACTCCCGACGCGTTCACGTTGCTGGGAGCATTTTGCTTCTGCACAGTACTACTGTGCAGGTGCAGAACACTCCTGGCAACGGGAGCAAGACAGGTAGTGCGTTTGACTGGGGCTGCGCATGCGCCGACTGGAGGATTTTATCAGGGCCAGTTGCGGGTGACTCCATCTCAGGTACACTTTAAGGACCAGAGACCCGCGTGAAACACCTCACATACCCACCATCCAGGCCACACAACTGTCACTTCAGGTCATCTAGTCTGCCGTCTCAATGACTGCAGACCTCTGTGAACCGGTCAGGAGCCAATGAAAACAGTCAGTGATCAGTGTAAGCCAATGGGAGTTGCTTACATTGATGACAGGGTCAGGAGCCAGTGAAATCGGCTCACAGAGCCCTGCTGTCATAGAGACGGCAGGGCGAGTGACCCGCAGCGGGGAGTAAAAGTATTACATGCTGAGGGCCAGCAGTATAGCCAGGCAACTGGCATTGCTTAAATGGAAATAAATATTGCAGCCTCTCTATACCTCTCGCTTCATTGTTGTAAATTCGATGCCTTCTGATCCTAGTGCCCTAATAACCTGATCTGCTGATTGTTGCTATGCTGGGGTTGAAGGAGGCAGATTCATGATTTTGTACTAGCTGTTCAAAAAAATATATACTTTAAAGGGATACTGTAGGGGGGTCGGGGGAAAATGAGTTGAACTTACCCGGGGCTTCTAATGGTTCCCCGCAGACATCCTGTGCCCCCACAGCCACTCACCGATGCTCTGGCCCCGCCTCCGGTTCACTTCTGGAATTTCACACTTTAAAGGCAGAAAACCACTGCGCCTGCTTTGCCGTGTCCTCGATCCCGCTGATGTCATCAAGAGCGCACAGCGCAGGCCCAGTATGGTCTGTGTCTGCGCAGTACACTCCTGGTGACATCAGCGGTAGCGAGGACACGGCAAAGCAGGCGCAGTGGTTTTCTGACTTTAAAGTCAGAAATTTCAGAAGTGAACCGGAGGCGGGGCCGGAGCATTGGGGAGTGGCTGCGCCAACACAGGATGTCTGCGGGGGACCGTTAGAAGTCCGGGGTAAGTTCAGCTCATTTTCCCCCGACCCCCCTACAGTATCCCTTTAAGTGGACCTGAACTCTTGGACAGGAGGAAAACCTAGAGAAATGCACCCTGCATGTATTCCGAGAGTATCCGGCCCGCAAGAGCCCGCTTCTAGGCAGCCAGATTCCTAACCCCCTCCCCCAGCCTTGTAATACGTTGTCTCTTCCTCACGACGTGCCACATGATGCCCTGTTGCCATGGAGATGCAATGCGGTGTTCAGGTGAGTGTTAACCCACGCTTATCACCCGTTCAACTCTGGATGGAGGAGAAAAAATATTTTAGGAATGTGGTCCACAGTGTGCTGTCCAGGCTATGTAAACTTTGTCTAGGCCTGGTTTAGCCTGTCTAATCCCCCCCCCCTCATCTGTGACTAATCACAGGTTGTAATTTGATCTCTCAGCTGTGTCAGCTGACTGCCACATCAGAGCACTTACTTTATCAACACAGGATGTTAACAATGTCTGCTTTCATGAAAGCAGGAAGTAGACTCGCTACAGATTTATTGCATTTGCAGTGTTCTCCCCAGAATTATTTTCCAGCCGGGTGGCATGAAATAGTAGCCGGGTGGCATGAAAAAGCAGCTGGGTGGGAAGAGATGAAAATGCAGGGCAACTCTGCTTACAGCATAGGAGGTGGTGAGGAGGTGAGCCAATGACAGCCGGGTGGTCACCAAATCTAGCCGGGTGGAGCACCCGGCTAAAAGAGCCTGGGGAGAACACTGCATTTGTATAAGCTGTAACAAATGTTTTTTCTTGCAAGGTTATGCTGTTGCTTATCTTGTAGAGCAGAGAGGAAGTTCTGAGTTCAGGTCCGTATATATATTTAGTCAGTATATAACTGAACTGCATTTCTTTCTATCCAAAGCTCAGCTTTGATGTACTGATATGTTTTACATTAACTTGATATACTGTATCTTTGTGTGAAGCAAGTACCAGACATGTCTGTGTAGCCTACACACATTCCAGTGAGACATTTTAGCCAGTGGTTTAATGTAATTCTGGAATGTGGCGTGTTGCTCGGGGTCTTTCAGTGCATTTTCCTTTCTGATTTTAGAAAGCGCAAAGTGTTCCTGTACTATCAAGTTAGTGCCTGAGCAAGTTGGGAATGTGGAATGGTCTCCTGTACTATCCATTTAGTGCTTGAGCAAGGTGGACTATAGGGCTGTGGAGTTGAGAAGTTGTGGTCAAAGCAATTTTGGGTACTTGGAGTCGGTGGTTGGAGTCGGAGTCAAATGATTTTTGTTGTTGTTGTTGTTACCGACTCCACAGCCCTGGTGGACTATCCCATGCTGGATAGAAGGTCTCCTGTACTGCTCAGTTAGTGCCTGAGCAAGTTGGGCTATTGCAGCTGTGCAGATGGTCTCCTGTACTATCCAGTTAGTGCCTGAGCAAGTTTAGCTATCCCATACTGGGCAACTGGTCTATTCTACTGTCCATTTAATGCCTGAGCAAGGTGTGCTTTCCCATGCTGAGAAGATGGTCTTCTGAACTGTCCAGTTAGGGGCTGAGCAAGGTGGCCTATTCCATGCTATGTAGATGGTCTCCTGTACTATCCAGTTAGTGCCTGAGCTAGAGGCAGGGCTGTGGAGTCGGAGTGGTGGAGTCGGGCAATTTTGGGTGCCTGGAGTCGGAGTCGGGGAAAAATGCACCGACTCCTAATGAATTTGTAACTGTAATTAAAATAGAAAATATGATAAAATGTTCTATTTCTCAGATAATAGTCATTAAAAATAATGTATATATACAGTAATAGCTGTGCTTTGTCCACAAAAATGAAATAAACCAATCAAAATTAGTTACTTGTGCTGCTTCAATAAAGCAGTCCCCGTATTTTTAAGGTCAGATATACATATCTGATTGTGACTGTATATATGATGTGTACACAGGAATCTCTTATATATACTAAATAACATCTATGCTGTAAGAAAAAAGCCTGATGTGTAGCTGTGTCACTAATAGAGATGGTCAACGAGATGGAAATAATTCCGCATTGATGCTGATTTATGCAAATGTATGCACTCTCTTTGCTCATGAAATCAAATAATTTGATATGTTATTAAAATTTGGTTTGGTGACTACAAAATAAAGGGTAACTGAGACGGATGAAAAGTAAAGTTTTATACATACCTGGGGCTTCCTCCAGCCCCTTTCAGGCTAATCAGTCCCTTGCTGTCCTCCACCACCCGAATCTTCTGCTATGAGTCCTGGTAATTCAGCCAGTCAGCGCAGTCCGGCCGCATGCCGCTCCCACAGCCAGGAACATTCTGCACCTGCGCAATAGTGCTGCACAGGTGTAGTATGCTCCTGGCGGCGGAGTGTGTGCATGCGCACTACGCCCGACTGGCTCAAGTACCTGGACTCATAGCAGAAGATCCAGGTGGTGGAGGAGTACAACGAGGGACTGATTATCCTGAAGGTGGCTGGAGGAAGCCCCAGGTATGTATAAAACTTTAATTTCATCTGTCTCAGGTTTACTTTGTTACACAGTAGTACTATACTCTACATATGCACTCCCCACAGAGCTGCAGGGAATCCACTGAGAATGTTGTGCACATTGAACACAGAGGTGTTGTCTGTTTACAATCTCCTCATTCCCCTGCAGAGTACCTGCACATCATTCTTACATGTACCCACACTTACATTGCCTAGGGCCTGATAGATGTTCTTTGTTCCGGTTTGTACCTTTTACAAGTACTCTTACCAAGGACTAGTTTTAGTCTAAAGGGAATAAATATAGTAGTCTACATATCCTTCTCACTTCAGTTGTCTTGTAAAATTCCTAAGCGTTGGCAGTTAAGAGACGAATTTCATGTTACATACTTTTAATCAACAAAATTGTAATATGCAAATTAGAGGAGTCGGAGTCGTGGAGTCGGAGTCGGTGGAATCCTAAACTGAGGAGTCGGAGTCGGAGGATTTTTGGACCGACTCCACAGCCCTGGCTAGAGGCCTGCATCAGGTTGGGTTCCCGCAGATTACCTGAATTGCAGGTCGGGTTCGGGTACTTGTTTTGATTCTAATCGGGTATCGGCTTGCGGGTGCTGGTCGGGTCACAGGTAGTGCAAGCAAGCATGAGATTATTTAGTTATAATTTAGTCAGAAGTAAAAAAAAAAAATAAAAATAAAATATTAAAGGGGTTCTTTGGTGGTAAAAAAAAAAAAAAAAAAATACTTACCTAGGGCTTCTATCGGCCCCCTGTAGCTGACATGTCCTGCGCCATCCTCTACGATCCTCGGTTCCCCGCCGCCGGTCCCGATCTAATATTCGTCTAAATAAACGAATAGTCCTCGCTCCTGCGCACGTCAGGAGCAGTACGAAGTTTTGTTGTACTGCGCCTGCACAGTAAGCTTCCGATGGCGGGAGCGAGCACGTACGTGGCCACGGCCGTGCAACCGCAGTCTAGTTAGACACGTAATTAGACTGGGACCGGCGGCGGGAAATGGAGGATCGTAGGACGGCGTGGGACATGACAGCTGCAGGGGGCCGACAAACCCCAGGTAAGTGTCAGGTTTTTTTTTTTTTTTTTTTTTTTTAACACCACCAAAGAACCCCTTTAAAGAGACTCTGTAACAAATTGTTTATCTTTATTTCTTCTATGCTATAAGTTCCTATGCCTTTTCTAATGTGGTCTGGCTTACTGCAGCTTTTCCTAATTGCACAGTAGCTGTGTTATCTCTGTTATATGATCTAATCTTCTCTCTATAGTCGGCACAGTCAGGCTGAGGCAGTCAGACTGGAATGTGCAGGGCTGCTTGTGATTAGCTAGAAGCTGTACACACCCCCTGCAGGCTCTGTGTGACTAACACACTCTGCTTAGCTGAGCCTATTAGAAGCTGGTTAGTTTGTTTGTAAACACTGCCTAAAACTGGCAATTACAAGCCAGGTTTGCAGCAGAGAATGGCAGAAACAGCACAGAGGGGACCAGGAGCACATAATGAATAGAATGGTATGCTTTTTATTGTAAGAATTTCAGAGTACAGATTCTCTTTAAAGAGAATCTGTATTGGTAAAATCACACAAAAGTAAACATACCAGTGCGTTAGGGGACATCTCCTATTACCCTCTGTCACAATTTTGCCGCTCCCCGCCGCATTAAAAGTGGTTAAAAACAGTTTTAAAAAGTTTGTTTATAAACAAACAAAATGGCCACCAAAACAGGAAGTAGGTTGATGTACAGTATGTCCACACATAGAAAATACATCCATACACAATCCGGCTGTATACAGCCTTCCTTTTGAATCTCAAGAGATCATTTGTGTGTTTCTTCCCCCCTGCATCTCTCATGCACTGAAGTTTCAGGCTGCTCTTTTCTTCCTGCAAACAGCTTTGCCCTTGTCTGTAATTCCTCACTATGTGAAAGCCCAGCCAGCTCAGAGGATGATTTATCCAGCTTGTAAAAGATAAGAGAGAAGAGAGAAGCTGCTCTAATCTAAATAACACACAGGCAGTTTGCATAGAGGGGCCTGGAAGGGGGAGTTCATAGCAGAACCACAACACTGAAGAACTTGGCAGCCTTCCAGACACAGGCTGACAAGTCTGACAAGAGAGAGATAAGTTGATTTATTACAGAGACTGTGATAGTACAAAGTGCTGCAGTAAGCCAGAACACATTAGAATAGCTTTTGGAACTTGTAGGATGATAAAAAACAGGATGCAATTTTTGTTACGGAGTCTCTTTAAACACTTCTTTGGCTTTGGTTTGTGTATAATAAATAGGTTTACAGCCTTCCAATGAGACTACCAATGTATATTTTATAATAAAATGGAAAAAGCGGGTTGGGTTGCAGGTCTGTGGGTCAGGTGCAGGTACCAGATTCACCGGAAAGCGGGTTGTGGGTCTGAAAAATGAGTCCCGCGCAGGCTTCTACCTTGAGCGAGGTGGGCTATTCTATGCAGATGGTCTCCTGTACTGTCCACTGAGGTGTAGATGTGTGTTGTGTACGGACATTTCATTGTTAAGCTTTAGTGCCAAAGCTGGCAGCGCGGTATTGTGCTATGAGTGTTAAAGAGAACCCGAGGTGTGTTTAAAGAATGTTATCTGCATACATAGGCTGGATCTGCCTATACAGCCCAGCCTCTGTTGCTATCCCAAACGCCACTAAGGTCCCCCTGCACTCTGCAATCCCTCATAAATCACAGCCGTGCTGTGAGGCTGTGTTTACATCTGTAGTGTCAGTCTCAGCTGCTCCCCCTTCTCCTGCATAGCTCCGGTCCCTGCCCCCGTCCCTTCCCTCCAATCAGCAGGGAGGGAAGGGATGCAGGCGGGGACCGGAGTTCTGCAGGAGGCGAGGAGAGCAGCAGACTGACACAATAGAGATAAACATAGCCAGCTCTGACAAGCTGTTTGTCAGCAGCGTGGCTGTGATTTATGAGGGATTGCAGAGTGCAAGGGGACCTTGGGGGGGTTGGGATAGCAACAGAGCCTGGGCTGTATAGGCAGATCCAGCCTCTGTATGCAGATAATATTCTTCAAACCCACCTCGGGTTCTCTTTAAGTCAACAGTTAGGTGTGTTCCTAATGTGTCGTTGTCCTCCTTCATGACCTGGTGTAACATAGTTGATCATAGTTCCCCCTTTGTAACTCATTTAAAAGGATCGCTATCATGAAAAATTGTAACATTTAAAATATATGTAAACACATACAAATAAGAAGTGTTTCTTGTAGAGTAAAATCAGCCATACATTACTTTTCTCCTATGTTGCTGTCACAGCAGGTAGTAGAAATCTGACTGAATCAACAGGTTTTGGACTAGCCTATTTCCTCATGGGGGATTCTTAGCATGGCCAATATTCTTTATAAAGACACTTCCTGAAATGTATTTATACAAAGATGCTGGCCAGCCTCCTTGTTTGCTGCACACTTATTTGACAGTTGGACGGTGCAAATGCTGTACAGTAAGTGCTTTTTAAAATAAAGAGAACCTGGCTCAATTGAGGGAAATATCTACTATTGCCTGTATACACCCTTTTGACAAGTTTCTGAGACCAGAGGGAGGAAAGAAATCATTGTCAGACATACAAAAGGAACTAGCAACTCTAGGGGCACAAAAGCTAGCTATCAGAAACATGTCAAAATGGAACAAATTCCTTACGGTCCAGGATTTAGAGCAGAGAATACTGGATGGTAACAACTGCATCAGACAGGCAATTATTAGTGAGAAATGGAGAGAATCGCATCTATTAATGATTTTTCATGCTAAATATGCATTTAATATTAGATACCAGTCTCCCAGACCAGGATATATAGATTACTGTCCGAAATGTAAATTAAGCCAAGCTGATATGTTTCATTGTGTGGGGGATTGTCCGGTAATTCAAAATTATTGGGATACGGTTTTAAGTTATGCCAACAGAATAGGTAAAACCAAAATACCAAAAGACCCTATGATTTTATTATTCAATTCCATTGTAAAAGAGAGTGATACAGTCAGACTCTCTACATTATTGCATGTTGTATTCATGGCAGCAAGAAAAGTAATATACAATAGATTATTATTTATTTATTGTATTTATAAAGTGCCAACATATTACGCAGCGCTGAACATTAGTTTAGGTTACAGACAATATTTAGGGGTGACATACAGCAATATGACAATACAGGAATACAAGAAAACCAGATCCCACAGCACAGTATGAGTACAAGATAATGCTTAGTCAGTCACTGGAGGGGAGCATGGAGATTAGGCAAGTTAGGTTCACTTAGGTGCATAGCATGGGTGCACAGTAATGGAGGTGCATGATCAGGTAGGACACAAAAGAAGGAGGACCCTGCCCAAAAGCTTACAATCTAGAGGGGGAGGTAAGGACACGAATGGTAGGGGACCAGAGTTCAGCTGTAGGTTTAGAGCACTTGTGAGGGGTAGTAGGCCAGAGTGAAAAGGTGAGTTTTGAGGGCTTTCTTGAAGATGTTGAAGGAGGGGGCTGCCCTAATGGGTGGAGGTAGGGAGTGCCATAGTGTTGGAGCAGCTCTTGAGAAGTCCTGGAGGTGTGCATGGGACTGGGTGATGCGGGGGGCGGTTAGGCGAAGTTCATTGGAAGAGCGGAGTGAGCGGCTAGGTGTGTACCTCTGAGTAAGATCGGAAATGTAGGTTGGACAAGTTTTGTGGACAGATTTGTAGGTCAGACACAGTATCTTGAATTTGATTCTGGACTGGATAGGAAGCCAGTGGAGGGATTCTAGGAGGGGATCTGCCGTGGTGGAGCGATGGGAACAGTGGATAATTCTGGCTGCCGCATTCATGATGGATTTATCCCACCAGTCCAACCATCTGGGATTTGCAAGAGGAGCTAAGACACTTAACGGCACTGGAAAAGTTGGACGCCAGCCTCCATAAAGAAAAAGGCACCAACATTTTGTTCAAGAAATGGAAACCTTTTATGTTGGAGTCTTTGTCTGATGCGGACTTACGCAACATAAGGGGGGTTTTGGGAGGGGGGAGGACAGGATAGGGTTGATAGGGATGGGAACTCTTACCACGTTAGTTATGCGGGTGCCTGTTGCACTGTTAACAATTACCTGTAATATTCGTGCCAACTGTGGAAAAATATGTTCTTTTGAAATTCAATAAAAACACGTTTAAAAAAAATAAAGAAAACCCAGAGAATACCCCATGAGGAGATGGGCTAGTCCAAAACCTGTTGGTTCTGTCGGATTATTACTATCAACTATAAGTGACAGCAGCATAGGAGAAAAGCAATTTATGGCCCATTTTACTCTGAAACACACTTCTTATTTATGTGTTTGCATCTATTTTAAATTTGATGATATTCCTGATGGTGGTCCTTTAAAATATTTTTTGCCTCCGTGTGCTGCAGTCCTCCAGGAAAGCAAACTCCATGCCCCCTTCAGCTTTACCATATGCAGCGAATCAAAAGGTGTTGCACAGGGCAGGATCATGTGGCAAGTGGCTGCAGTTTTGTCTAGTAGTTTAGTACTTAGAGAATTGCGATGAATCTGACTGCCAGAGAGGATAGAACAGCATAGACTTTCTCACTCAGCACACATAAAATTTGTTCTAATGCTACTGCCCATTCATTGTAAGTAGAACTAGTGTTTATCTAGTTATACGTGTGTTTTTTATTTCTAGGTTAGCATGGGTGTCACTTGTTCTTTAAAATGCTCTGCCCCATTGTGGTGAAATAAATACATCAGTTGCTATTCTTGTAGGGAATTTTCATAGGTTAGATCACTTTTCTGCGTAGCTCCTCCAGTTCCTGTCCTTGGGTTAAAAATAATAATAAAAAAAAAAAATTGCCTAAGAAGAGGGATGCCTCTGGATCCTATAAAGGCTTCCCATGCCGTCCTCTGTTAGGCCCAGTGCACACCAAAACCGCTAGCAGATCCGCAATACTCTAGCGGTTTTGGGAGCTGATTTCAGAGCGATTCTAGGTATGTTTAGAGAGGTTTTCTAAACATACCTAGCGGTTTTGCGTGCGTTTTTGTGTAGCAGATTACACATATTGTTACAGTAAAAGCTGTTACTGAACAGCTACTGTAACAAAAATGCCTGGCAAACCGCTCTGAACTAGCGTTTTTCAGAGCGGTTTGCGTTTTTCCTATACTTTACATTGAGGACGAAACGCTTCCGAAAACCGCAAACGCGCAGCAGGAGGCGCTTTTGCGGCTTGGCAAAAACCGCAAACCGCCGGTGTGCACCATCCCATTGCAATACATTAGACAAGCGTTTTTAGAGGCGGATGCGGCCGGCGGATCGCTCCAAAAACCGCTCGGTGTGCACTGGGCCTTACAGAGTACCTGCTTCCCTGAAGAATTGCAACAAGGGCTTGTTGTAAATGAATTTCGGGGCCGTGCTCCTTATCGGGCATGGGCGGGGTTGTACTGCATAGGCTGCAGCCACTTGTGCCCAAGCAGCTCCGGGCTACTGTGCAGGCAGGGCTGTGCTTGTGCAGCATGGCCGCTCATGCTTTAAGTGGATCTTCCAGAAAGTCCCCGTGAGCAGCTGTACGGAGGACGTGAGAAACCTCTACAGCATCCAGAGGCTTCTGTCTTCTTCTGTTGTGTTTTTTTTCTTTTTTCTATCCAAGGTTTGCGTTGGGTACCCTTTTGACGTTCCTGTTGACCTCATTTCTTTTGACACCAAACTTCTCTAACTCACCTTTACCCATGGCTTGTCTCCGTGGTCCATTACTCCAATATACACTGATGGTCACATGCTTGATCTCATATTCACTCTGTTCTATCACTGATTTTACTTGTGTTGCGTTCCCTCTTTCTGACCTTAACTTACTAAACTTTTCTCTGTCGTCCTCTTTTCCTACTACTCTAGTACAAGTACGCTCACTACAACAGAGAGTGTTGTGATACCACTACTTAAAGAGACACTGAAGCGAGAAAAAAAATTATGATATTATGAATTGTATGTGTAGCACAGCTAAGAAATAAAACATTAAGATCAGATCCATCAGTGTAATTGTTTCCAGTACAGAAAGAGTTAAGAAACTCCAGTTGTTATCTCTATGCAAAAAAGCCATTAATCTCTACGACTTTTAAAGTCGTGGAGAGGGCTGTTTTCTGACTTTTATTATCTCAACTGTAAGTGAACAGTTTTCTTTTTATCTGCCAGAGGAGAGGTCATTAGTTCAGACTGCTCTGAAAGAATCATTTTGAATGCAGAGTGTTGTGTAATCTGCACATATTAGAGAATGATGCAATGTTAGAAAACACACTATATACCTGAAAATAAAAATATGAGAATATTTTCTTTGCTGCTAATCTTCTAGTAATTATTCATAGTACACAACCAATTCATTATATCGTATTTTTTTTTCCGCTTCAGTGTCTCTTTAAGAAAACCTCTTTAGATCCCAATGCACTGTCCAGCTACTGCTGTTTGTCCCTTCTCCCCTTTTCATCTAAATTACTTGAATGCCATATGCATGCTGAATTAAGCAAATATTACTCCCTGCTTGATCAGTTCCAGTCTGGTTTTCAGTCCAACCACTCAACAGACACCGCACTTACGAAAGAGGCCAACTATCTTTTTACTGCTAAATCCAAAGGGCGTTATTCCATACTCCTCCTTCTTGATCTGTCTTCTGCCTTTCATACTGTCGACCACACCTCACCCTTACAGATGCTTTCATCTGTAGGTATAAAGAACCCCACTCTCTCCTGGATATCTTCTTCTCCCCATGGAAGGTCTGTCACAGTCTCTCTAGATCTGGTCTCTTCGCCACATCTTTTTTTTTTTTTTTTTTGGAGGGGGGGGAGATACCTCCATATAATTGTGTGTGTCTTGGAATTTGCTATACATTTTGTTCATCATGATACCTTTGTCACTGTAATTACTATTTCTACCATTTCTTTATTATGTTCCAGTGTCTATATTTTGTGTATACCATGGTCTGCATTATGTACCTCCTGTTTGTTTCTTACTCAGTACAGTGTCACGGGATATGTTGGCGCTTTATAAATCAATAACTATAAAGAGGGTGCTGCCCTGTTATTACCCACGCAGTAGCGTTGTTACACGCTATAGAGTTGCTGTGTGTGTCCTTCCTGGTGGCAGATAAAGCTGTCGCACCAAGCTTTCTGCAGGGGAAGCTCATCTCTGAGCTGCTACATTCTGGCTTGTCTTCCTAAGGCTGGGGTGATTCAGTGTAATAATCCTCCCTGCTATTGCCGCGTCATGGTTGCTAAGTGTTTAGTCTGGCTGCTTGTGGACATTTTACTGCAGAGCCGATGCAGCTACGCACCTCACTGACAGAAGTGGCCTCTGTCCAATCCTATTTAGGAATAATCTGCTAAAGTGCATTTGAGCTCTGGCGCTTTGCCCACCAGGCATAGGAGGCTTTTAATTTGTAGAGGAAAGAATTGTCCTTTAAATCGAAACTCCGCTTTTATTTGAAAATTGCTTTGTTTTCGTGCTCTGTAAGACTTTTGTCATTTAGGAATTGTATATAAACAAGCAAATGAGCTGTTTTCCAAAAAAGAGACAATTTTGTCCATGGATTAAAACATTTCCAATGCGGTCGTTGACTGAATACTCGCCGTAGCAATGCAGGAGAATGGATCCAGCAATGTCCCTCAATGTTTTGCGTTCCCCAATCCATCTTCTGGCCAGCGGATACGCGTATCCGCCATGACAGTCGTTGCTAAATTTCATTTGCTTGCCTTATATCCATGTTGCGAGATCACGGAAACAATTGCTCATCCCTCAAAACATCACTGGTTATTGGGAAAATCGTGTAGTGCGTACGGGCCTTTAAAGAGACCATTTATGGGCAGGTCGTCACAATCAGGGCTGTGGATAGCCTTGCTCTCCACGGATTATTCACAAGTAACCATGGTGGTTACTCGTGATTCAAATTAGCTCTAATTGCCGTAGCTAAGTGGTTAGATGCAGCGGGGATAATTGCCCATAATGCCGCTCGTCCAAATGGACGCGTTGCAAGCCTCCCTATGGAGCTCTTCCGAATACTTCTTGCATACTGATGATTTCTGATGAAGTAGCAACCCTAGCGATTTAAAAATCACTAGCCATTTGCGATTTTGCGTTTCAGCTGTGCAGTGGAAAAAGGCCCTAAAGCCAAAAATGTTAGCATTGTGTCGCTGTCCCAATATTTATGGACCTGACTGTATATTCATAATGGTGGCTTATTTTTGTTTCTTATGTAAAAACATGAGGCAGATACCATAATTTCACTAGTGTTGTATACACCCAGCTTTACGTACCGGTATTTTGTTTTGCTTTTTTCTGCCATATGACTATGGTTTACTGGTTGACACTAACCATCTGCTAGCAGTTTTTTTTTTTTTTTTTTTTTGTAACTGGGGAATCCCTGTGTTTGTATTTGGATCTCCCTTGGGTCTTCTTACCTCTGTAGCAGCTGCTAAATGCCTTATGGCCCATACTCACGAGGGACTTTTGTCGCCTCAACACACGGCGCGCGCGTGTTGCGGCGACAGGTCGCCCGTGAGTATGGGCCGCCGCACGCGCGCGCACCCCGAACTGTCGCCCGCCGCTCATGTCGCCATGCGATTGAAAGTTTCAATCGCATGGCGACAGTCGCCGCCGCACCTCCCCCGCAACTGTCGCTAGTCCGCGTGAGTACGCGGACTAGCGACAGCAACCTCCATTGTATCATATGGAGCTTCCGGCGGGGGGAGGAGGAACGTCGGCGACAGCTTCCGCCTCGCCGCTGGTCCCTCTTCCGCGTGTGTACGCGGAGGGACCTGGAGAGAAGCTGTCGCCGGCCTGTCGCCCACACGCTCACGTGTGCTGGCGACAGGCAACTTCTGCAGCCCGTGAGTACGGGCCATTAGTGTTTCTTTTTTGGTTTGTTTTTGGTATCATATTTCATAGCTGTACAACCCATGGAAGGTGACATCACTCTAGCGCAGGGGTAGGGAACCTATGGCTCAGGAGCCAGATGAGGCTCTTTTGATGGCTACATATGGCTCACATACAAATCAGTAGGGGTTGAATCACTGAGCAACACTGCTCAAGCAGCGCAGCTTAGTGTGGCAGTGCAAGTAACATTTTCAAAGTAAGCACGCTACTGCTGTAACATGCACTACTAACTCACTCGCACTACCCCAAAATGAACGGTTGCTCCAATTGTCTCACCCTGGACCCTGCCAGGTCCAGTGACTTTGTAGGATGAGATCTGCACACTTTCATTCACTTTGACTCAAAGTGCGGGAATCTCGTCCTACAAAGTGAATAAACCCCCAAGTCAGCTAGCTAATTGTACAAGCTGTTAGTCAGTATTTCACCTGTCTGGGAAATTGCTAATGTTGCTGAAACCCAAGAGAAGCAGAAGACGTGTCTGACTCTTCCGCTGCCCGGCGGATCAACTGTATACACATCACCATGGCAACATGGCCCTCTGCTGCGCATGCACTGTCCCAGTTTGAAACATATTGTATGGCTCTCACAGAATTACATTTTAAAATGTGTGGTGTTTATGGCTCTCTCAGCCAAAAAGGTTCCTGACCCCTGCTCTAGCGCAACTTTTCTCAACCTTTCTACCCTGCGTATATGGTTCCCGACTGCGGGTTTGACCAGATCGAGAGGGGAAGCAGCCTTAGTCAAGCTAAAACAAGGCTGTGACCCCTCAGAACACTTCTCACTACCACCACTAGCTGTTGCTAGACACTTCCACTCTGCTGTCGAGTTACTCGCACTGGCGTTTTCGTACGTTGGGTCAGCTGCGCGCTTTAGGCCAACATATGACAAACTCCCCACACACACGCACAATTGCAATCTTACACTGTAGTGACGCAAAACAACTAACAGTCGTTCCGAACGATACTGTTAGCCACTCCGGGACTTCCCACTCTGCTGTCGAGCGTAGAAGTGCCCCCATACACACAATGCAATTACCATCTTATACGGTAGGGTTGCGCAATCATACAATCAGGCATGGACTTATACACAGTTACACTTCAGTCTCTTCTAGGCTATGAGTGTTAGTTTAGTACAGCAGAAGTCAAACTTATTAACCTCCTTAGCGGTATGGACGAGCTCAGCTCGTCCATTACCGCCGGAGGGACGATTTGCTTACTTTTTTTTTCCAAACACGCAGCAAGCACTTCACTTACTGCGTGTCTAGTCTGATCGCCGCTACGCGTCGTGATAAAGGCCCCCCCAGACCCCGTGCGCAGCCTGGCCAATCAGTGCCAGGCAGCGCTGCGGGGTGGATCGGAACTCCGGATGATGTCATCGTTCAGAACGGGATTTCCTTACGTGGCTACACGCCGGCGGCGATTGTAAGTACGCGCTGGACGCCGCAGGGAGGGGGGCATCATGTAGCTAGCGCTAGGTTAGCTACATGATTTTAAAAAAAAAATGTAACAAACTGCTGCACCGCCACCCTGGCGCAGGTAATAGAACGCCATGGTGGTTAAATAACGATCTAATATTCCAGGAAAAAAAGTGGAACAATGCAGAAAGTAATATATACAAAAGATTTACAAAAAACAAAGTAAAAAGTTACAAAATAAAAGTACAATGATAAAAGCTATAAAGATACACACAAAGCTATTTGCTTACCCAACATAAACCGGGATCAAGATAGTAGAATCTTGGACTTGGGTTTTGTGGACGGACACAGTTCTGGTTGGACCAGGAGCCACTTAGCTTGGACCGGGAGTCCAGCTTCAGCTACCGTCAGGAGTGGACTGATTTTAGGTATCTGTCCCTGCCTTTTATGCTGGAATATTTGCCTTGAGGCTGCAAGTCCATTTGGACGGGGGATCTAATTTAATTAAATCTCAGACATAATTTAATATCCAGAGATCTAACTTCCACATGTAAAAATTGTATCAAAAGGACTTCAACCCTTCACCCATTTCCAGTAGGCTGTCATGTAAATTTCAAACATTCCTGTCCACTTTGAACTTGGCAGACTTACTTAGTGGGACAGTGTTTTGACAAACAGGCAGCCATCTACATTAATACAAAAGATCAAAACAATGCACTGCATTTGCAGGATGCCAGACAAAAGGGAACCTAATTACCTGACAAAAGGGAACCTTATTACCTGTTCCTGGCTGTCCAGAGGAACTGTATGCTAATGTCCAAGCTCCCTGCTTCCAGAGGAATTCAATGTAAATGTAGGTCTATTGACACCCACACACAATCACATTCCATGAATAGCATAACAGTACAGTCCATGAAGCTAGCCTGGCATATTTACACATTTGACACAATACACAGCAGATAGAAAAATGATAGAATATGTTCCTGTATTATCCCAACATCATAACTAGCTGCTATATCATGACAACCCCTGCATTTATTTTGCAGGAGGCATGGTCTTTAAAAGTATGTGTGGCTATTTTTTTCACTCCCCCCCCCCCCCCCCCATTACACTGCCACTCATTATACTGTCTCATTACCCTAGTGCATTTTATTAATGTGCTCATTATTCTGACCCCAATTTAATTATTTAATGCTTCTTTTTACAGTACCCCCTATTGTGGGTTCTATTCCCCACCACACCCCACCACACCCCACCACACCCCACCCCACCCCACCCCACCCCACCCCACCACACCCCACCACACCCCACCACACCCCACCACACCCCACACACACACACACACACACCACACACCACACACCACACCACACACACCCCACACACACCCCACACACACCCCACACACACCCCACACACACCCCACACACACCCCACACACACCCCACACACACCCCACACACACACCCCACACACACACCCCACACACACACCCCACACACACACCCCACACACACACCCCACACACACACCCCACACACACACCCCACACACACACCCCACACACACACCCCACACACACACCCCACACACACACCCCACACACACACCCCACACACACACCCCACACACACACCCCACACACACACCCCACACACACACCCCACACACACACCCCACACACACACCCCACACACACACCACACACACACCCCACACACACACCCCACACACACACACCACACACACACACCACACACACACCCCACACACACACACCACACACACACACCACACACACACACCACACACACACACCACACACACACCACACACACACACTGGGAGAAAACACCAAGGAACCCCTGCAGAGTACTCAAGGAGCCCTGGTTGAGAGAGCCTACTCAAGCAGCGTCCTTGAAACCCAACAAAAATAGCAAAAATTGTAATTATCAGAATAGTGAGTATAAAAACTAGTAAAGTGAACAGGGGCGAGGCGCACATTCTTGGACAAGGACCATGTCAAAGAGGTTTGGTTGATCCCAGTTCTGGATCAGCGAGGCAGTTTTGCCTTCTTCAATTTGGTGTCCTGTCGAGCTTTAAAGGGATCAATGCAGATTGCCTGGCGGCCCTGCTGAGTCATTGCCTCTAATACTTTTAGCCATCGACCCTGAACTACCACGCAGATTGATGGTTCTGACTGGATTAGCTGCATGCTTGTTTCACGTGTGTGATTCAGACACTACTGCTACAAGAATGATGAGCAGGACAGCCGGGCAATTTGCATTGTTTAAAAGAAAATAAATATGGCAGCCTCTTCTTGCTTCAGGTTCTCTTTAAGTGTGCCCATCCTTCCACCCCCACCCTACCCTCTAATGCTAACCCTCTCTACCTACGCCTAACACTAACCTCCCCTTCCCCCAGGGCTGTGGAGTTGGTACAAAAATCATCCGATTCCGACTTCTCAGTTTATGAAACCTCCGACTCCAGCTACCCAAAATTACCCCGACTGCTTCCCCCTACCTAATATTTCCATCCTCCTCCACGTTGCCAGTGGTGAGACCATTAAGGATGATTACAGATATGCAAATTGTTCCGAGTTGATGCAAATTTATACACATTTACACAGGTTTAAATTGATTAGTCCTTTTCAAGCTGCCTATATTTGCATAAAAATGTGCATCATTTCAGAACAATATGCATCTCATTGATCATCCCTAGAGACCATACAAACATATTGACGCTTTGTGGAATATTTCCCAGTGGCTGCTCTCCCCTCTGTGCACAATTGCAGCAGCACAGAGCCGCTTGTGCATGGCTCTTTCCTCTGCACACAAGCTGCACAGTGCGTCCGCTCGTACACGGAGGAGAGTGCGGCTGCGAACAAGAAATGTCCTGGAGACCAGGGATCAGAGAAACCTCTGGATTATACTGATAAGTACCGTATTTTAGAAAGAAAACACTTTTTTCACTGCAAAATATGGGGAGAAAGTCCCTGCGTCTTATATGGCAAAGGCAGGCAATCCCTAACTTACGGACGGCTGCCGAACCAAATCGAACCTCCCACACGCGTCCCTCTCCTGGCCCCCCGGGCGTGAAGCGGCAGCTGTTTACCTAGTCCTAGACCTCCATGTTCTCCATACAACTTGCTCTGGTGATTAGTGATGGGCTTCTAATGACGCGATTATTAGAAGCCCATCACTAGAAGTAGCCGCATGGAGGAGATGGAGGTCTGCAATCGCCGCAGGCATGGCAGACTAGGTAAGCAGCTGCCACTACACACCCAGGGGGCCAGGAGAGGGAGTGGAGGCAGGGGCACACCGCATACACACACGGGGACCCAGGACACATGGGGCAGACGGGGCTAGGAAGACACATGAGGACACCATTTGGTTGGAGAACATGTACAAGACGCTCCTGGAATGTGGATACACCAGGTTTAATATATTTCTTTTCCCCTTGTTTTTGCGCTCTAAACTTGGGTGCGTCTGATATTCCGGTTCCTCGTATATGGCAAAAGATACTGGGGGGGGGGGGGGGAGTGTGAGTGAGTGAGTGAGTGGTGGTACTGCTACAAGCACACACACACACACACACACACACACACACACACACACACACACACACACACACACACACACACACACACACACACACACACACACACACACACACACACACACACACACACACACACACACACACACACACACACACACACACACACACACACACACACACACACACACACACACACACACACACACACACACACACACACACACACACACACACACGTCCCTGAGCACTGCACGGTTACCTCTCCATCATAAATACTGTTATTTGGCTGTACATGAGCCGCTACGATGTGGTGTTTGGCTATACATCAGCCTTCATGCTTACACCGATGTTCATCCCTACCGCATGATAGCCACGAGGCTGTATAATAGCTGCACTCTGGCACCCAAACATCCCTTTGGTGCGCCATAGCTGCAATTATCAATTGCAGTCTATGGCAGCACCCAAATTCTGGATAGCAGCCAGACCCCTTTTATGCATCTTGCTCAGCCAGCCTCAAAGCCAATCTCATTAAGGGGTCCTAGGCTAGCAGTGTATGCAATCATATCCTATATAACCAAGTGAGCAGATCAGCATAGCTGATGGGATGAAAAGCCTCAAAGTACACTGCTGCCTGCAGGGCCTTGGGCTCCGAACCTCGTGGGGTGCAGATAGACATGTTGGAAGGGCCCACCAGCAGAATCACCTGCTACTGCATTCACCATATGAAACATTGTATAAGAATTGGTAGTCCTCGCAATCAGTCTAATACTGGATACACACGGTGCGTTCCCGCACTCGATTTCCCTCTCTATTCCTGTCGATTTGTTTATTTCCAACATGTCTGATTTGCATTTCGATGGATTGTTAGGTTGATTTGGCATACTTTACATGCAGATCGACCTAACGATCCATCGAAATGCAACTCTGACATGTTGGAAATAAACGAATCGACGGGAATCGTGCGGGAATGCACCGTATATCCAGCATAACACAAGAGGCTGGGCAAAAGCACACAGAACAAAAATTATGCCACTTGATATGTAAAATTTACCAAGCCCCAAAAGAAAAAAAAAAATCTATTTTACTGTTAAACTTTATCTTTCGAATACCTTTTTAGCGACCGATTGAGGCTCCTAGTCATTGAATGTGAACACAGTACATTGCTAATGTTCAACCTAGATGCATTTAGCCAGTTGCTCCACCTTTTTTTATTTATATTTTTGGCATCATCTGGCTATTTAACAAGCAGCAGTTAATTGACATAGCTGGGTACCTTCAGACAAATATCTTGTCCTCCATTTTCTGAGGGTGAAGTAGCATCCTACTGCATCTCTAGAGGGTTGGGGTAGGGCTGAGCCCTCAGTACCACTATGTAGAAGCAAACAAAAGTCTACACATTTCATCAATACCAGTACAAGCAAAAGCAAAAGTAGAGTAAAACTGGTTGAAACGTGGAGCAGTTGCTTAGACATTTTAATAGAATCCTTCATATTTTCCAATTTTGCTCCAGTTTTACTTCAATTTTACGAGCACTGGTTTTGGTTAATCTACCCCATGGTGCCAGAATGGTGCAGCACAGACCAGGTAAGTATATTTTCATAGTGAGGCATGTTCCTCAATCTTTGGCCAGTGTCACAGTGGGAAATCTGTTTCTGGCAGTGTCCTCCCACACGTCTGGGAAGCTCTTCAGAAGAACCACTGACTGTTTGTCCTTTGCTTGATATCAATGGCTTCTCTTCTCTGTTTCAGGAAGGCATAACCAACCCCACCCTACGGAAAGACTTGAAAGCCTCACAGAAATTATATTGCTGTCCGGTGGAAGGATGCCCCAGGGGTACAAACAGGCCCTTTTCACAATTTTCTCGTGTCAAACAGGTATGGACTTTATTGGTGTGGGGGCCTTGCCAGCACAGAACTGGCTGCATCATTGCCTTCACATACAGTCCCAAGTATTTGCTCTCTGCCTGTTAGTAATGCTACCTAATTACTCCATACGATTCGCAACATCTAAAATCGGTTCTTTATTAGGCTTTTCTTTAAAAGGTTACAGCATCTTAAAAGTTCATCTGTGGGAAAGTCAAAGATGACGCACAGGCGTTTCGGGCCATACTCGATCCTTTTTCAAATCAGGACAGACCCACACTGAAGTACAACTGTTTATAGCACAATATATAAAGCCCACAAGAGGACCACATAGGGAACTGCTAATTAGCATATATACATATTCATACAATGCCATCCACCAATCAGGCTCCAGGTTACAAATTCCCTGCTACCCATGAATTAAATTCAGATTACAAGTATAGAATGCTTCTAATAGCTAACCTAATCAACGAAATTATGCTACCTACAGACACTAGACTAATTTCGTTGATTAGGTTAGTTATCGAAAGCAAATGCTCACTGTTGTTCTGGGTGTCCATTTTCATATAGAGGCCTGCGGTCTGTCCGATGTTTATAGAGACCAAGCAGACTGTTCTGTTTTATGGAGAGGGTGGTGGTTGGGTTGGTTGGGGTCTCCCAATGTGATAAACACTATAGAGGTCGGCAGGCTTTGATTACTGGAGAGGAACCGTGAACAAAAAAAAGTCACATATTGTTACTTTTTATTTTATTTTTTTTGGAACATCCCAGTTAGATTAGAGCCATCCCAAATAATGTCAGCAGTACATGTGCTTATTAAAGAATATCGAAGCTAAAAACAAATAGGGTGCATACATGTGTCAGCAATGTTATCCAGTCTCTGTTAGCCCCCTTTCCCACCATGCGCACAGTTCACAAAATTCCAACAATGTCTGCATTAAATGCTCAGTATTTTCTAGAAATGTGCAGAATGTCACCAGTGTGCTACCTTCACCTGTCTAAGAGATTGCACCACAGACCAGAAACTTTGGGCTTTTTCTTTGGGGGGGGGGGGGGGGGGGGGAGAGGGAGGCCTGAGGCTGATCAAATGAATCACGGCAAGCTGATGCATCCATCTTTTATTTTATTTATTTTTTTTTTTTAGCTTTTCTCTATCTGCAATGGCTGTGTTTGCATATCCTTGCAGATATTCTTATTGCCTTCTTGTAATAGCTTAAACTTGTAAAAGCTTATGCTGGTGTATGTGCATGGTGCACATGGATACATTACGTTGGCTCCCTTGTGTGATTGGTAAGATGCACTGTCTTTCCCAGGAGAGGAAGTTAGGACGTGTGCTCCTAATCCATTGATAGGTTTGATGCAATGAATGTGTTTGCATGTCTGCACTATGCATGTTACAGGGCCAGAGTTAGGACACCTATGTTTACCTGGGTACTTCTGCGCAGTATAGGTGACTAAGCATAAGAATGCATTTTTCTGTGAACTAAAACCCTGGCTTTTAACTTAGCTGTAGGGATAACAGTTGTGCCTGGATGAGTGAATCTGTGAATGCATTTGAACATTTGCATGTGATAGTGCGAAGGGTTAATAGATTTTTGTTGTTTTTTTTAGATTTTTTTCTTGTAATAGAAGGTAATTGCATGGTAGACCTCCATTGGGATTTGCCTTGCTGTCTGTGGCCTTACTGAGCGGATTTAATTTCTGTCCTGCTAACAGGGTCACTGAGAACAGGAAGTGTGGGGATATACACTCGAGTGGCAATAGACAGCAATGAAAACCTGTCAGAGCTTCTGAAGCTTTCCTACTATCTACACATTAAAATAAAAACTTAGATACTCTGTAACAAAATTTTCAGCCTTATTTTTTCTATCCTATAAGTTCCTATACCTGTTTTAATGTGGTCTGTCTTACTGCAGCCTTTCCTAGTTGCACAGTGGCTGTGTTATCTCTTATATAATCTAATCTTCTTTCCTCTGACTGCTTTGTCGGGTTCAGGCACTCAGGCAGGAATGTGCTGCTCTGCTTGTTGTAGGCAGAAGCTATACACACCCTCTCCATGCCCCCTGCAGGCTCTGTGCGAGTCACAGACTGAGCTCATCTCAGCCTATCACATGCCGTGTCTTTTGTTTGTAAACACTGCCTAAAACTGGCAATTACAAGCCAGGATTGCAGCAGGGAGTGGCAGAAACAGCGCAGAAGGGCCCAGGAGAACATAATGAATAGAATGGTATGCTTTTTATTGTAAGAATTTTAAAGTACAGATTCTCTTTAAGTTGAAAGTATTGTTAAAGGATATAATACAATATTGTGCCATACTCATTGTACTGTATGTCTGTATTCGCCTACAGTAGTCAGTAGTAAACGTTAGATAAAGGCTGGTTGCAGGAGCTGTGCAGCATCTGTAGCTTGTGTTGTGCGTAGTTTCCGTTTGCTTTATATATTTTTTTTGCATTGCAGCACTTTATGAAAATGCATGCAGAGAAAAAGCACAAGTGTGATAAATGTGGAAACTCCTATGGCACAGAATGGGATTTAAAGCGACACATTGGGTACTGCGGGAAAACCTTCAAGTGCACATGTGGATGTCCATACGTTAGCAGAACGGCCCTCTTGTCGCACACTCACAGAATGGGACACGAAATACCCCCGGAATACAGGTAAAGCGTCTTGTAATTGCTTGTGGTATCATTTCACTGAGTGCCACATAACGCATCTGACTAAAGCCTCTCCAGGGGTGGAGCTACAAGAGGTCATCCAGCAGACCTGAACTGGGTTGTTTCTAAAACTGTTTGTTATTGGGTAGTAAAAGATTGCAGCCCTCACCTGAGTCATTTTGGAACACAGTGGTGGCTGCTGAAATATTGGTAAGTTAGCAGTTGTGCTACAATAGTCTCATGTAGGCACGGTGAGAACTTTAAAATGAACTCAGGCTGTTTTGGATTTGTTTTTCTTACTCACTCATGCTGTGCTTGCTGCATGCGACTGCAATCACACAAGCAGTAATTCAGATATGATGGCTTGACATGACCATCTTATCTCCCATGAGCCAGTAGTGCGCTCTGAGCGCTGATACGGTTATACTACCCAATGGCAGCTACACCACCTCCAGGTCAGAAGTCGCCAACACTCTCTGGCCGGCGCTAACTGGAGGCTATACAAGCAGCGGGAGGGAAACAGGCACTGCAGTAAGTCTTGGCTAACATGCCTGCAGTTTTATATTGACTCATCTTTTCAGAGTTTGTCTTGGTATTCCTATAATTCCTCTTTATAAATAGATTCCAGAGAAAGCAAATAAAAGTTTTACACATGGGAGGAATGACTCTATAAGAGATCTGTCTGTTCCAGAGACTACCGAGTCATCACCCATGTAATATGCATCAGGACTGCTTATTCATCCCATGCCAAGAGGAGCAGCCACCTGTAGGTACGTAATGAGGGTCACTCCCCAATGGCACACTATTACCAAGGTTCATAAAAAAAAAAAAAGGTTATCAGTTGGCTTATCGGGATACCATTATATTGTATTGGTATGTTCACATTGACGTGGTAGCGTTAAGGTGGTATATGTTGGAAAAAGACATGCTGTGTGTAGCGGACAACATGCGTGTTACTGGCGTCACATCACACACGCCGCACTCAATGTCCCCTCTGTTGCAATTCTGTTTTTGCAGGCTGCGCAACACCCCAGTGTGAAAATGGCTTCAATCCCAGGAGAAAGTCATCTTCTTTTGAGTTACTGTCTGAACACTCTTCATTTTACTCGAAACATTTTTAAGAAATATTTATATCGTTATTGTCAGGGATGTGGAGTCGGTACAAAAATCATCCGGCTCCTCAGTTTATGAAACCGGCTCCACGTACCCAAAAATTGCTCTGACTCCTCGACTCTAGAGCCATTGGGCTCAATTCTGGTAGCTATGTGAGGTAAATATTTTTTTGTAGGTAAAATACCTCATGAGGTATTTTCCTCTTCTTTTACCAATTCTGAAAGATTTTTCTCCATTTCCGAACATGAGGTAAAACATGAGGTATTTCAGTGGTAAGCCTGCAGCAAATAATTAATAGTCTTTAATTGTCTTCCATAAGTTAGGATAGTCTTGACCTCAAGTAAGCTGTAAGTATTGGATACAGTCTACATTCTTAAATAATTTCTAGTTTATATTTAGTAGGCTTACCTATAATTAGAAAGGTATATATCCGCTGTGTTTTATGACTTGTATAACAGTTTACATGTCTATGGCCTGTATATGATAGTAATTAGAAGCCACAAATATCTAATGTGACTTATAACTCTCATGCCTCAATTCACAGAGCTTTATCAAACGTTTGATAATTTTCCTCATGGGTAAAATCTAATTTTGAATTCACTAAGGTGTTATAGATTTATTGATCATTTCATCGATAAAACATTCGATAAATCTATAACACCTTAGTGAATTCAAAATTAGATTTTACCCATGAGGAAAATTTCTCAAACATTTGATAAAGTGTTTGATAAAGCTCCGTGAATTGAGGCCAGTGTCTTAGAAAAAAAGTGTTTTTTGTAAAAAAAAAAAAAAAAAAATTATAAACCAAACAGAAAAAAAGCAACCCGGGCAGCTGGAAATCTGGTGTGTTCCGACAGTTGATGTCCTTGATCATTACACAATTCATTATGGTAGATTTTCATTTAATTTTTTTTTTTTTTTGCTATTTCAACACTTGTCATAACCCTGTTCCATGTAATGATTGTATATTCTATTGTAAAACTAAAATAATACATTTATATATAAAAATAATGTAATCTAGGACTCTGTGCTGTACACACACTAGCCTCTTGGTAATCATGGCCCCGACCAACAGCCCTCTATCGCATGTATGTGGCTTTCCACTGCACACCTATTGTAGAGAAACTCTGCAATAAATGTAAAGCCTTGGATTCTTATGGTGCCCATACATCATACAATTGTTTTCATCCAATCTTACCATTTCTATGTAATATAAGGGAACTGCCTGCATTATCCTTTCAGTATATTCACTTAATTTACATAGAAATGGTAAGATTGGATGAAAATAATTGTACCATGTATGGGCACCATTAAAGGACTCACTAGGCCAAAACATAAATGTAGTTTTACTTACCTGGGGATTCTTCCATCCCCTAGAAGACATTTGGGTCGCTTGTGGCATCTTCGGACCTCTCCCAGGTCCCACTGGCAGCCTTTTAGGATCACCAATGCACCAGTGCCATCTGTGCGGGTGCGTGCAATCGCCCACCCGTGAGCAAACGTGTCCACGTCATCGGGCATGTACTGCGTCTGTGCAGTACACACCTGCTGACATAAGCGTGTTCTTGGGCAGGTGCGGAAGGTGCTGACCCGTTGGAGGTCAACGATCCTTGGACTGCCAGAGGTACCCCAGAGTTGACTAAAGATGCCGGAAGTGACCTAAATGACTTCTAGATTTCGGCCTTAAGTTGTACGTTCTTTAACCCTTACAGTAAGAAAAATAATGCAGACTGGTTCTAAGTAGGATTTAGACTATACGTACACATGATGATTTTATGTCACCTCAGATACACTTTAAAGACTCCATTTGCCTGGCTTTTGTGCTGATTGTTTGGCTTCAGCTTTCTGAGATTGACATCTGAAACAAGTATGCAGCTGCTTCAGTCAGAACACTGACACCCTCACTGTAGTGTCCTTATTTGTTTGACTTAATCTATGCACACACGGGAGAATTAACACCCACCTGGGCTCGGAAATGTATCCTTAGGGTAACAATTTGAGGAATGACGCTGTACAGACACATCCTGTTGATATGGGGGGAGGGGGGGGGGGTGCATCGGCGGACAACGAAGCGGCTTCGATCGGTGGCCAAGGGGTGGAAAAAGTATTGTGTTCACTAATGCTCGGGCATCAGGGGTCATTAAAGATCCAACAGGACAGATCCGTAAAGGACACCTGAGGCAAAAATAATCTAATGAAATAAACAATTGTATCTATCTTCCTTCTCCTAAAAATGACTTTTTAAGATATTCCACAGTTTTTATTTTATGTTTTTTTAAGTCTGCTTTTTAAGTTTTCACTGTCTAATGGTTTTTGCTCAATGACACATTCATTGAAGTATGCCAGAGCTAAAATCTATGAACTATTGAACCTTTTTATCTCTTCCTGCTCTCAAGCCATTTTCTGCTAGGAAAGTGTTTTATAGTTGGAATTTCTTATCAGTGAGGGTCACACTTTAGTCACTTCCTGAGTCGGGCACTTACACACCTGATATTTAACTCTTCCAGACAAAGGAAAAAAAGGAACACAGCATAGTTATTTGTGTGCTAAGCACTGTACATACCTATGTCTATCTCATCATGTCACTTGTCACCTCGGGTATCCTTTAACAACCCCCGATGCCCAAGCAATATCAATCCTCTTCTGCTGTACACCCAACAATTGTCGGCTTAAACGGTCGTTATCAGCTGTTCCAGCTGTGTGTATGTAGTTTTAGCCTTCATGATGTACATATGCAGTGGCAGCTGTTATGGGATCAAGACACCCACTAAGGCCCCATTTTATACCCAACCTGTGCAGAATATCTGCTACCCTTTTGCCACTGCAGATGTAGTAAAAGAGAATGTGTTGTGGGGGTAATATGGCGGGTGGCATTGCTGACTTCTATTAAATAATGCTACTTACTTGGCTAATAAAAACACTACTTGCTTATGCAATGCAGTCTGCTCTAAATTAGACTCAGAATCCGCATGCAGCTGAGGTATTCTGACTCAGCTAGCTGCATACTTGTTGCAGGTGGGAAGAGTAAAGGTGCTTAAACGGGTATGAGTAGAGTTCCTGGAAGAAATCTGGACTCAATCCCATAGGAGACAGTTTGGTGCCAAGTTCTGAACCTGTTGCTAACCTACAGACTAGTGACATGTCATGTTACAATTGTGGAGGGATGACGGTGCGGTGCACAATGGAATTAGAGAGTTAAGTGGGAGAAAAATAAACTCTGCCACACTGATGCGGCACTCTGGATCGCTCAGTAACACATTGGGGCTGCTGTGCACGAGCTAGAGGTGGCTACTTCAGCTGTGAATCCTGTAGACAGTGTACCCCAACCCTGTCCTCAAGGCCCACCAACAGTGCATGTTTTGTGGAAATCCACAGAGGTAGATAATCAGCTCTGCTGAGGCACTAATTACCTCATGTGTGAAGGTTTGTGGATTCCTGCAAAACATGCACTGTTGGTGGGTCTTGAGGACAGGGTTGGGGAACTCTGCTCTAGCACAGTTTCTCAAACCTGTCCTCGTGACTCCTCAACCGTGCATGCTTTGCAGGCAGTGTCTCAGCTAGGTGGAGTCCATGATCTAGCTGAGACATTATTTACCCCAACTGTGCGTAGGTGAGGTTGCCTGCAGAAGATGCATTGTTGGGGAGTCACAAGGACAGGTTTGAGAAATACTGGTCTAGCATGTGTGCAAGGCTGAAGACCAAAAGTTTAGTGTAACAGCTTGGCAAATAGCATTTTAGTAAGAATTTGTACAATTTTGGCAAGGCTGATTTTAAGGCCCATACATACGACTTTTTTTTTTAATTGGTAAAATGTTTAACGCCAGTGTTTTACAGTATGTACTTTACTTGCAGAGACCCTCCTGTAAAGAAGAGAAAATTGGAAGCACTCAAACAGAACCAGAAAACTGTGAATGACGACTTTACTGTCACAAGTGATCATCCTGCCACAGTTCCAACGTCTAACCAGCAGATGGCAGAGTTGAAGACCTTCTCTGCAAGTGAAGCAGCCATCACTTCCTATATTACAGGGGACTCTCCTCTGCAACCAAATCAAGCACAAAAACTCCTGTTACCAAAGCCTAAGATGACATTAATTAAGCTACCAGTAATGCAGCTGGCCCACTTTCCTGTCTTTGTTTCATCCAATGAATGTTCAATGAAGCCTGTGATGATGGCAGTACACAATCGTGGACCAATCCTAAGTACATTGCAAATCATACCTCATTATAATGGCACAGTCCTATCAAGTTTGGACTCGGAGGCTCCAATACCTGGCAGCCTCCCTCAGGCTAATTCGGTAAATTCTTATGTACAGGTGAGCATGGAGAAAGCCTTACCCACTGATACAGAAACCCATACAGGCAGCAGATCACCCAAACACAAAATCACATCTGATGTCCAGACTGACTTGTCTTATTTTGCTACAAATATTTTACAAGGGGGATCCTGGACTACCAATGAATCTTGTGTGTCCTCTTACTCCCAAACAGAATTGTCCATTAGCGCTCAGACCTCTTTGCCCATCAGTGTAGAGACTCAAACCCTGCAGGAGGGTTCTGTGTTGCCCTCCAAATGTCCATCTGAAGTCTCAGTCAGTCCTTGTCTGGCTTGTGGAGTTTCTCGTGAGACTCAGACGAGCATTTTTTCTCTTGTAAAAGAAAGTCCTATGCAGGTGGATCAATCAGTCAGTTGTGACAGTATATTTAATAACACTAACTCCTTGTACACTGTATCCACACAGACATGCCAACCAGATAGTAATTACATTGAGGGAAACCTGGGGCAAAGCCTACTGAACACAGACACTATAAAGGACATGAGGGAAGAAGAAATGAAACCTTCTTCCTTCATCGGTTTCAACACACAAAGTGGGACATTCCCAGCACAAAACATGACTGATAACCAAACGCAAACCATGGAGCTTCTCAGTGACCTTGAGAAAATCCTGTCTGACAACATCTCCAGCCAGGCTTTGGATAATCGTAACCTCCTGTCTGCTGGAGAATCTCATCTTTCGTCTAACTGTAACGCCAACACCGGCATAGACTTCGACATAGATGAATTTTTTTCAGCCTCTAATATTCAGACCCAAACAGAGGAGAGTGTGCTGAGCAACCTCAACTCTGAATATCTAGATATTGAAACCCAAACAGACTTCTTGTTTTCAAATGACTCAACACCGAATTTTTCAAATAAGGGAAGCTCTAATCTGCTGGGCATGGAAATGTTTGACACTCAGACTCAGACAGACTTGAATTTCTTTCTGGACAATAATTCTCACTTGCGTCTGGGCAATCTCCTGAAACAGTCAAGCTTCTCCATAAGCACAGACTCTTCTGATGTGGAGAGCCAGGCAGACGGGGCCTCAATGAGCAAGAACTTGACTTGCCCAACTCTGGACAGTCCAGTGCAGCAGAACAGTGCCCAGACGCAGACCACAGACAGTTGCTTTGAAACACTTGGAAACTTATTTCTCACAAGTAACGAGACCCAGACGGCCATGGACGACTTTCTCCTGGCAGACCTGGCATGGAATACTATGGAGTCTCAGTTCAGCTCTGTGGAAACTCAGACGAGTGAGGAGCGCTTCACTTTGTTCTCTGAAAAGCCTGAGAACTGACCAATGATTCTTCTCGAACCAATCATGCCGATAGCAGTGAATGAACAAATCCTCCCCCCCCCCCCTTTTTATTTATTGGTTTTTCCCTGCATGTCTTCATGTGCCCTGCAAGAACAAAACTTTTTCTCATCCATGGTTTTTATGGATGGTCTTAGCATTCCTAGGCATGGCAGAATAGACAAAACCAGGGTGGCATAATGCTCTATGATACAGCGCGATTTATAATTTATAGTTATTTTGAAATGCATGAGTGATGTACACCAAACTTGGTCTATTTTGAATATTGGCTCTAACACTTAGAAAAGCACTTTATTTGTTTTGTTTCTTAATGTAAATTATTTATACTGTGAAGATAAAGCGAATCTGGACGGACAAGCGCCTGTGGCCTCATTCCGCAGTAACAGCTGCTGCTCACTTTAGTGTTTGTTAAAGGTAAAGTTGATTAGGTCAATGTAAAACACAATCAGCACTAACAGGTAGTTAAACATGGGGAAAAAAAATCACAACACAAGCTTGCCAACACCTGTACTAAAAAAAAGTAGCTCAATGCTCCCTGGTTCGCCTCCTCTTTCTAATAGAAATACAACATTCAGAGGTAGCGCCACTCAGGTACAAATCTGTGCACCCAAAGGTACAAACATATACACCAGTCCATAAAAAATACAGTCTCTATTCATATGCTTTCTCAGTTGGGCAGTCACTGCAATCTTCCTGCATGTGGTTCACTTCACTTTCTACCGGATGGTGCAGCCTCCACCACACCCTATGTGCTGGACTCACCGGCTGCTAAGACCCACTGGCGGGTCCAATGCAGCCTTGGGACCGTTACCGGGTTGTCCCCCACCTCTCTGGCAACACATGGATCACTTCAGCAACATCCACATTCTTCATCAAAACTTTATCAAACTGTTTCTAAAAGCTCAATAAAATAGCCTCTCATAGCGTAAAAACGTCTTACGTTTATTGAATTATAAAATCATATCGCACTCACATGTCATGTAGGTAAAACAGCATAGAGTTTTGCTTGAAAATGGACTGTCCCCCGCTATGTTGGCCAGGCTGGCTGTGTCCTGTAGTCCCACTGTGATGCCGCCGTTTGTGCGCGCTCCTCCCAGGAGGAGCACGAACGATTGCATCACAGTGGGACTTTTTTTTAAAAACCAAACAAATTTGATGATTTATATCCACTTCCTGTTGACTTCCTAGTGATTTAACCAAAAAAAAAAAAAAAAAACACATGCAAAACACGTGTTTTAATGCATTTGTGGTTCTCATGTATAAATCGCAAGAAAAATGCATGTGCTGGAAAAACATGAACGCATAGAAAATGCATGTAAAATGCACAAACGCATATGCAGAAAAAGCAAATAATTCCAAGCTGGTGCAGGATTCTGCAAAACTTACATTCAGGCTGGGAACACACTAGGCAGTGTGGGAAACGTAGCAGTTTGCTGCATATGCGTTTTACGTGCTTTTGTGTTTTTCCCGCACGTGTTTTTTCTTGCATTGTGTGTGTTTTAATGCATTTGCAGGTCACATATAGAAATTGCATATACGTTTGGCATGTGTTTGGGTTTTTTTTAGCGTTTTATGCAAATCACTAGGAAGTCAACAGGAAGCGGAAATACATCATCAAACAAAAAAAAAAAACATGAAAAACACACTACAATGCAATACTTCTGTCACCATGAACTTTCATGATGGGCGTTTTTGATAAATATGCAACAAATCCAGCTTTTTAAAAACACATTGCAGAGCGCAAGTATGTGCGTTTTTCATGCGGCCTATTGACTTGCATTATGTGTGTTTTCGCTGTGTTTTCCACAACACTAGAGGTTTTGCCTACTGTGTTCCCTGCCTCAAATCTATGCAGCTTCAAAACAGACCACCACCTTGGCAGAACACAATTGGCCCATTTCCAGGCTGTTCAGCATAACATTTGTATGATCCTGCATCACCTCCTTAGTATCTTATTGCTCAGCCCTTCTACTTAATTGTGGGAGTTGCCTCCCATAAGCACAGGTGTGCTCGTTAGCTTAGCATACTTGCTGCTGTCAGAGTAGAATGCAGTCACTTTGCTGCTCCTGCAGGTAAGCTCTGTGGTATGGGATGTTTTGGAGGGAGTGGTTTATACAGAAGGCTACATGGTGGCTATGTTGTAGTGGATAACCACAGTTTGGTATTAAAGGATACCAGAACCGAACGGTTCTGGTAAAAATGACAGCAGCACTGTGTAGATTGTAAATAGCACACCTAAAAGCCGCTCCTCCTGCCCCCCTCTATCTGCCGCCGCTCTCAGTATATCCGTCCCGGTGTGCGGCGACTTGCTTGAACTTTGACCCGGACATACTGCACCCTGTGTGCGCTCAGTATGTCCTTCCCTCTTCACTTCTGGCCGGCGCATAGTGCGAGGCTCAGAAGCACGCTGACCCCTCCGTGCTGCGTGTGCGCTCCACTAAACCAAGCGTCGCATGTGAAGTTAAGTGTGTAGATAAGTGATGGCTAACTTTGGCACTCCAGCTGTGGTCGAACTACAAGTCCAATGAGGCATTGCAATACTGTGACAGCTCTAAGCATAACTCAGGGAGGCAGAGGCATGATGGGATTTGTAGTTTTGTCACAGCTGGAGTGCCAAGGTTAGCCATCACTGAATAGATGGTCAATTAGTTACAAACCGTAAATTGCCTATAGAAGCATTATTGGGGAAAATATTAACCATATAAAGCCTTGCTTGTCCTTAGAGACTCTGAAGTTTCTTAAAAATCCTCTTTTTATTACAAAATCGTGTTTAACATTATTACCCTACCTTAACAGCTCTGCCTCCAACAGCAGCAAAATCCACGACCAAACAAGTTGTTGATTTTGCGGGGTAGAGGGAGTGGGGGGGATTAGTGAGATTACAGCTGCGGGATGCGGCGGTTTAGGTAGGACAATAATGTTAAACACTATTTTGTAATAAAAAGAGAATTTTTAAGAGACTTCATTGTCTCTTTAAATGTTTTTATTTTAATAAATTGGAATGTAGGGGTAAAAACGCAGCAATGTGAAGTGGTTAAGAGTCCTTTTATTTGGCGTTTGATGGTTTATTCCAGTGCATGGAAAATGGATGTCAGTATAAAGGAGGATTGCTATCTGCAGCACAGGGAAGTCCTCTCCTGCAGGTAAGCTCTTGGGGATGTGTTATTTTGGAGGGGTGATTTATACAGAATACATGGTGCATATGCTGCAGTGAGTATCAAGTGTATATGGAGATGGTTAATTGGATACACATTGTACGTGGCCTGGATCACTATAATACACTTTCTATTGGTTTTAGATGTTCAGACCTGCATATTATTTGTACGTTGGGATGAGCAGGCAAAATCCTCCAACTTGATTTTGCAGCAAGTTTCAATTAGTTATAACTTTGTCTAACTGCAACCTTTTTTATTTGTATTTTATTTGTGCATTTGCATTGACTTCTATGGGGCTGATTGCAATATATTAATCTGACACCAAATTTGAGTCTGCATATCAAAGGTAATACAGTGAGCATGTGTGTTTGTTTTGGTCTTTTTCTCAACATTCTACAATGCATTACTGCAAAGTGTGCGCTGTGACAATGAAAAACAGAGCCGGGACAAGGTCCTCCAGCACCCAAGGCTGAGACACCAAAGTGCTCCCCTCCATCCCTCCCACCCCACTGATTGCCGGATGAGTAAGAGGCTCCCCAGGGCCCCCAACACCTTAATCTCTAGTTATCTGGCTTGCAGTTACTGCCATGCATCCCCTGTTCTTATTTCTCTCTGCTTCAAACACAATAGGGGAATGATATCTGAGTGAGTTGTGCTCCCACTCCTACACTGCGCCCTGAGGCTGGAGCCTCTTCTGCCTTGGCCCGGTCCTGGTGAAAAATACTTTTCATTGACTGTTGACGCAATGTGAGTGTAAAGTGTGTTGCTGCTTTTCTGTTGCATATGCTGTAACAATGGGAACATAATGCCCGCCCCGCTGTGAATATAGCCTGAGAGACCATATCTTATGCTAGGTACACACGATAAGTTTTTTTTTTTTTTTCCCCCCATTCAATTTGTTTTTCCACTCTGTTCAGATCTCTTATCAATTTCCATTCACTTCTATGAGAAATTGAGCAGTAAAACGATCAAAAGTAATATCAGACATGTCGGAAATTATCTATCGAATGCAAAAACGTGTTGTGTGTGTACCTAGCATCACATTTTAAAACTAGCGCAGTGTAAGGGCCTGAACACACCAGCATGCTTATGCCCACTTTTCAGCGGATGGAAGTGCACTAGTGTGTTCTCGGGCAGCAAATTCCACATTTTGATCTTCTACATTTTTTTTTTCTTCTGTGCATAGCAAAGATATATTTTACTTGAAAGTGTTAGTAAAGAGAACCTGCAGTGAGCAGTATATGGGGCTGCCATATTTATTACCTTTTAAACAATACTATTTGCCTGGCAGGCCTGCTGATCTATTTGGCTGCAGTAGTATCTAAATAACACACCTGAAACAAGCATTCAGCTAACCTTGTCAGAACACCTTATCTGCATATGCTTGTTCAGGGCCTATGGCTAAAAGTATCAGAAGCAGAGGTTCAGCAGGACAGCCAGGTAATTGGTATTGCTTAAAAGGAAATAAATATGGCGGCCTCAGTATATCTTATTTCAGTTGTCTTTAATGGTTGCCGCCTGTAGCGATCAGTTGTGATTGCTAGGGGATAGTTTGGGGACCCAGTGCTCTGCCATGCCTAGTGATGCTGCATCTGTACTGCACTGGGGCCCCCTGACCTGTCGCCCCAGCAGTCACATCTCATCACTGCAGACATGCAGGCTGGGGATAATGGTGTGCTGCATGCCCAGATAGTAGTGAAATGAGGTATCCTTTCAATTGGGAAGGGCCAAACTGTGGGACTTGTCATGTGAAAACTGAAAAAATTATATTTTTCTGCATTTTTCTATTCTAAAAATGCCTATAAAACAATTTATTGTAGAAAATATTCCTTGTTGAAAGCCTAGCTTGTTCATAAAGGGACCCTGAGCAGTAAAAAATAAACAAAATCTGGACTTACCTGGGGCTTCCTCCAGCCCACAGTAGGTCGGGAGGTCCCCCAGTGGCCTCCCGGTCCCGCTGCAGAATTGACGACCGGCGACACCTGGGCCGTGTGTTGGGCTGACACTTCCTTAACCTATTTTGGTTCCTGGACGTAGAAACTATGTCCAGGAACCATGCGTGCTCCCGCGGCCGTTCACGCTCATGCACGCGCGCTTCCGGCCTGCGGTTAGTTAGCTAGGCAATCAGTAAATCTGGCTGTGGTGCCCGATCACTGATTGCTCTCCCCCGCTGAAAAAGCGACAGCTTCTCTCGGAAGCTGCGCCTTTTCTGGCTGTTACCTCCCCCATGCGTCGCTCTAAGGGCCCTTTTCCACCAGCGCAAACCCTTTTCCACCAGCGCAAATTTTACAATCGCTACGGTTTGCTTTTTAACAGGAATCGCGGTAGGTCATTTCCACTACCGCAATTCGTTTTTTACTTGATCGCGCCGCGTAGCGACTTTTGCCGCGATTTTGCTATGCAGTGCATAGCATAGCAAAATCGCGGCCGCGAACGTCGGGGAATCGCCGCTAATTGCGATTCAGCAATCGCTAGCGTTCAGCGTGAACGCTAGCGATTGCTAGTGGAAAAGGGCCCCAAGCGTGTGTTACGCTCAGAGTGACGTCATGTAAACAAACTCATGGCCGCCAAACAAACTCATGTGGCCAAAAATAATACTACAACTAAAAGTTAAAAAAAAATGAAAATTAACACACATTTACATTATAAACCTATTATTTACCTCCCAAAACTACCCAAATAAAATGTTTACCATAAAAAAATTACAATAAAAAACAAACAAACATGTAAATATTTACCTAAGGGTCTAAACTTTTTAAATATCAATGTAAAGATGAAATATTTCTATTTTTTTTTTTTTATTTTAAACTTGTAAATAGTGATAGAAGCAAAACAGAAAAAATGCACCTTTATTTCCAAATAAAATATTGTCGCCATACATTGTGATGGGGACATAATTTTAACGGTGTAATAACCGGGACATATGGGCAAATACAATACGTGAGTTTTAATTCTGGAGGCATGTATTATTTTTTAAAACTAATGGCTGAAAACTGAGAAGAAATCAATTTTTTCCGTTTTTTTTCTTATTCTTCCTGTTAAAATGCATTTACAGTAAAGTGGCTCTTAGCAAAATGTACCCCCAAAGAAAGCCTAATTGGTGGTGGAAAAAACAAGATATAGATCAGTTCATTGTGATACGTAGTGATAAAGTTATAGTTTAATGAATGGGAGGTGAACATTTCTCAAGTGAAAACGACGGAACGCAAATGGGTTAACGGTGACACTACAAGTCATCATGGCGGCCGGCGTGACAGTACTGCACATGCACGGTTTAGAGATAGAAAACCACGCATGCGCACAGTACTGTCGCGCCGGCCGCAGTGATGATCCAAATCCGTCCGCAAATCGATAGAATCGATTTCCGATCGATAGATTCAATAGAATCGGTCGATGGCTGAAATCGACCAGTGTATGGGCCCCTTTACTTTAACCACAAACCCTGAACAAGCATGCAGATTACTTTATCTGATTGAAATGATTGTTTCCGGTGTGGGATTGATACTACTACAGCCAAAGAGATCAGCAGGATAGTCAGGCAACTGGTATTGTTTAAAAGGAAATAAATATGGCCTTCATATACCTCTCATGTCAGGTGTCCATTAACCTCTTGAGGACTGCGGTCTTAAACCCCCCTAGTGAGCAGGCCATTTTTTTACAAAGTAGGCCACTGCAGCTTTAAGGGCTTGCTGCAGGGCTGCACAACTCAGCACAGTGGTTTCTGCCCACCAACAGACCAGTCTGTTGGTGGGCTGATTGCTCCCCCAGTGTTTATATTTTTTTTTTTTGACACATATATTTTATTTTTTATAATTTCCTTTTTTTTAATTTTTACACCATCCTCCCTCCCCCCGCCAGCTAATCAGTGCGATTTGGCTGTCATAGGCTTCAGCCTATGACAGTAGATCGCTTTTGTGTGTCATGTCAC
Organism: Hyperolius riggenbachi; assembly: GCF_040937935.1. NCBI lineage: Eukaryota > Metazoa > Chordata > Amphibia > Anura > Hyperoliidae > Hyperolius > Hyperolius riggenbachi. Next base: position 42,457,520 of record NC_090656.1, read on the forward strand.
ATGGCTGTCCCCAGTACAGAGCTGCCTTAGATTGCAGCGCTGTACAGTGTCTAACAGTCTCCTATCGGTGATCGCCGCTGGGAGGTTGATGACAGAGCATTCAAGCAGGGATGCGCGAGCATCGGCGCATGTGATCCGTTGCAGTCACCACCCCTAGCACTTCAGGCCAATTGGCAAGTAGTGGTCCTGGGGCGGCTGCTCTGCTCACACCGATTGGAGTTGAGCAGTCGTTTAGCGGTTAAAGGGTACATGAGTTAAATGACTATAGTGAAGCTTTACTTGGGGCTTCTACCAGCCCCTAGAATCTTCTCTTTTCCAGCTGCGCAGTTTTATTGTCCTCCATGCTGCTGCCGTGCGCCTTGCTGGGTCACTGGCTTCTGCGCATGAATGCCTTTTGTAAGCGCACTACTGTGGCCATGAATGTTCTGTGTATGCGCAGTTCAAGTCTTTGTGAAGTGTGCAAGTAGTTCACTCACCTACTTGATCTATAGTACTGGATATGTTTTCAAGAATACAAAACAATAAAACATTCATAGTAATTGCTTCATATTCTTCTGAACTTTGAAGAGATAACTGGTGAGAGGGAGGAGGTAGACCCTTATGTGGAGGTAGATTGCCAGCTGCGGTGTCTGAGTAACATTGGAAGTTGCCATCAGTCTCCCATACATTACAGATGGCTTTATTAAGCCTACACTAGTTTCTGCCTGGATCCACACATACAGCCCCCTCTGATTACAGATGGTTGTTAATATTAATGTGAACCATGCAAAGCAGAGGATGGAGCAGTAATGTCAGTTCTGGATATTTAGGTGGAAAGTATTTGCAGCCCTCACCTGGGCTGTACTTCCCAACAAGGATGTGGATTTGGTACAAAAATCAGCCGACTCTGACTCATCAGTTTATGAAAACTCCGACTCCAGGTACCCAAAATTGCTTCGACTCCACAGCCCTGCTTCCCAATGGCAAGGGCTGCTGGAATAGTCATGTGGTTATCAATGCCAGACTAAGCAGGAGGCTTTTCAGTTTCAACTTAAAGGACATCTGAAGTGAGGGATGTGGAGGCTGCCATATTTCTTTTTAAGCCTTACCAGTTGCCTGGCAGCCCTGCTGATCATCTGCCTCTAATACTTTTAGCCATAGACTCTGACGTTATTGTCAGATCAAAATTAGCTGCATGCTTGTTTCTGGTGTGATTCAGAAACTGGTAATATTTAAGTCATATTGGATTATAGTGATGGGTATAGTTAATGAGTTTGTGATTGTAACTACATAAAGTGAGACCTATTTATAAATGCAAGTGGGCCTCACTATGGATGACTATCCTATGACTTTATATTTACCAGTCCCGTGCAGCTGCTGGGTAGGGGTGGTTGGGAGTTGTCAGTCTCCTGTAGTCACATCTGAGCATGCCTGCCACTCATATGTGCCCAGTAACCACATATACAGTATGCAGCGTGTCTACACCATTGGGCTGTATAAAATTACAGCTGGGAGAAGAGACTGAACTGGAACAAGCGTGAAGATCAGTCTGTGAAAGCCTCAATTCATTGCCAGACTGGTCCTCAGAAGCTCCAGTTAGTCCAGCCAGGAGGCCCATATACAGCCTTCTCTAAGTGATGTGATGTGAACTGTCTGATGTGCTCTGTGAGGAACTGTGGAAATGTCAGCACTATATGAACTCATAATAATGTTCTGTATGTAAGATCTCTATAGGCATATTATTCCAGAGTGTTGGAAGGGGATTGTGTGTAAAATGTGATGCCAAAGCAACTATCCAATAGCTGGGCTGCTCTAAGAGGGGTGACCATCTGAGGTGAACAATGAGCGAGAAGTAAGGCCCCATTCACATTACAAACGCGGACGGGCACGCATGCGGAACGCAACGCGTATGAACGCACGCCATCCGCTTTTGTATGCGTTGCGTGGCTGATCCCATCACAGAAAAGTGAATGGGACAGTCACGCGTTTTGGCAAAAAATGCGTGCAGCATGCTTTTCCGGACCGCACAGGTCTGGAACGCATGCAGTGTGAACATCAGACAGTGCACTCTATGCACTGTCTGATGTCGTGCGTGTCGGCCACCTGCACGCGTTTCCGAAACGCGTGCAGGTGTGCCTTCCCAGTACAAGTTGTGGAGAAGCTTTATGCTGACTGGTTTCTCCAGACATTCCTTTATACAGTATGCTGGTACATACACGTGTGTGAAATAAAATAGGCAGTACTGCTACAAGTAGCATACTTTTTTGTTCATGTTTACATTTTAAAGACTGTAGTAATTATACCACTGATGATTTGTTCAGAATTTAAAGATGCTTTAAAAATATACTAATTTTTAAACTCAAACTTGAAGGAAGACTGTATTTCCAAAATGATAGACCCCCAGCACCCCCCTGACTCCATAAATGGAAAATAGTACATATTTACTGCAACTAATAAGGAAAATACCCTTTACTCGACCCCTAAGAGTGGTCACGTGACCTGTGCCCAGCAGAGTGTAAACTGGTGCTGGGCAGTGCCATGTATAAGCATCACACAGTGTGCAGACAGGATCTGTATTTTCCATTCCCCCCTCTTCCCTGTATAATGCCTTCACTGCTGTCCTCAGTCCTTCTAGAGACCACCTCTTCACAAGTAAATGATGGAAACCAATCTCAGTACTGCTGCACTTATCTCAAGTACACTTAAACTTACATATAATGAAAAAAAATCATACATACCTGGGGCTTTCTCCAACCCCCTTTGGCCTGATCGCTCCCTCACCGTCCTCCAGTCAATCGGCAGTGTGGCTGCGCATGCTCCCCGTCGCGCTCCCATGGCCAGGAATGTTCTGCGCCTGCGTACTAATACTGCACAGAACGCGGCCGGGCTGCACATCTGCACAAAGCTCGACTCCCAGTTATCGGGAAACATAACAGCGAATGCAGGAGGCAGAGGACGGATCAGGCCGAAAGGGGCTGGAGGAAGCCCCAGGTATGTATGATATACATATCTTTTTTTTTTTTTTTTTTTTGTATCAGGTTCTCTTTAAGGTCATGGAGCAAAATAAAGGCCTTTGTGTATTATTTGGGATGAGCAAGATCAGAATTGCAAAACCAGGGTGTTTGGGGTATGCTGCTTTACACTCCTCCCCCCCCCCCCCCCCCCCCAACACTCTGAGACAGTTAACCTATGAAATTGGATCTTCCTTATCCCTGCAGATTATGGACAACAGAATAAGGATCTCCTCAAAATGTAGTCATAAAATGGTCATAAAACATGTAGTCCTTTTGACGGCATCCAAATTACTCACTGAGCAGTGCTATAGCGGTAACTCACATGGCCTATGGCAGCACCGGCTGCACCAAAATTTCCAGCGCCATTTTTGCCTGATTCAGCAGGAAAGACCAGTGCCCTGTTGCCAGGCTGCAGCTGCTATATCAGCCAAGTGCCGTGAGACTCTGGAGATAGCCTTCATATAATTCACAGGGAATTTGAATGCTGATGGAAATGATTGGCATCACACTACCTGTGCTGGAAACTGATGGGAGCATAGTGAGCATTGTAGTATCCTGAAGATTCCTACCAGATTTTGTCAATAATGTGGTTATTAATCTTCCACCCGTTACGATTAAGCTACTAAAGTTGGCAATACAGCTAGCGACTTGGCGGACGATTGACTGTCCAATTTGATTATTATCAGAAGAAAATTGTTGCCGCCAGGTGCAGGACCAATTTCTGGTCAAAATTGGTTGCACATGCTGCAAGTCGTCGGGCCATTGTGGCTGGTTGGGTGCGAGCGAGTAACGGCGACAGATATCGGGATGGGCGCCAAAACCCCCTGCACTGTCCCCCTGGTGCCCAGTACGCTATGCATTAGTTTACCACATCCGTTGCTGCCTCTGGCCGCTGTCCTTCGCACATATACGGCCCACGTGGTTGCCAGCGTATACGCGGTCACGTGACGTCACACACGCCCACTTTACTTTAGCAACCACGTAAGGTGCGTGTATGGATGAAGGACAGCGCCCGGAGCCAGCAGCAGACGCGGAGAGGTAATATATAGTGTACTGGGCACCTGGGGGGACAGCGTCGGGCTGGTGAGATGGCGCCACAAGGCTGATTCTTGATGGATTTCGGCTTGAAATTGATTGGAAATCAGCCTGTGGTGTATGGGAAGCCGACAGATCTCTCTCTTGGTCTATCTGTCCATACATTGCCTGATGTATGGACACCTTAACGTCTTCCTGAGAACACGAGAGCCTACAAATCTGAGGTGGATTTGTAAATAGTTGTGAGTAGATACGTTTCCACTAGGGTTGATCAATGAGATGCAAATCATTTATCGGAACATTCAAATCTCATGTAAATGTTCTGCAGATTGAAACTGGACCCATCAGAATAACTTCCTGTCAATTTTTCTTGGTTCAAGTTCAAACTGCAAATGATTTACATGAAATTTGAATGTTAGGGGAAATGATTTGCATGTCATTGATCATCCCTACTTACAACCTATGATTGGTTCATCACATAGTCAAACTACAATGGGTGACTTTAAAGTACTCACAAGGCTAGGAAAAAATTCAGTTTTACTTACCTGGGGCTTCTTCTAGCCCTAAAAGTAACTTTGGTCCCCCGGCACAGCTCTGATCCTTCGGGGTCCTGCTGGCAGCCTCTAAGGATCGCCGACACCCACTAGGTCAGGGCCTTCTGTGCATGCGTGTACGGGGAGGCGCACCTCAAACGGAGAGGCACACAGCTTTCAAAGGGGCACAGCTGCAGAATAGAGATGCGAAGTTCGGATCTTTTCAATGATCCGGATGTTTCGAATCGGATCATTGAAAAGATCCGGATCTTTGATCCGAATCTCGGATCATTTTACAAGGGAAGCATTCGGGGGTGAAATGACTAGCAGGACAGGAGAAGGGGAGGGGGTGGACACACAGAGAAGGGGAAAAGATGGACAGAGGGCAGGGAGTGGACAGAGAAGGGAGGAGGGACAAGCAGAGAGCAGAAATGTTTGTTTGCACACAATACCCATATGCTGCAATCATATGCTTTACATATATTTCACCTATATGCTCATCTGTATACTCCCAACTCCCATTCACCAAAGCATTCCCAGGAGTAAAGTGCAGCTGTTTAGAGCAGTGCAGGAGGATCATATTGCCCTACAATCACAGTGCCTGCCCTGTCCTAGCCCAGCATGCTGCCTGCAACGTTACTGAGCTGTGCCAAAAGTTTCCAATGTGTTCACTGTGCACAACTACGGAACAGACAGCCTATAATAAGCAGCACATTTCAGCCAGTATGTGTGCTCTACACATATCTGGCAGTGGCACCCATGTCCCCTCTCTCTCATCTACCTGTCTCCCTGCAAGGCTGCCTCCCCTCCAACAGAGCGATCCATCTCTGCTCTGCTTCCAGGACCCCGCTGCCCGCTGAGAGGGGGTGTGTCACTCCTGGCCCCGCCCCCTTTGCGATCCGAAGCACTCATTTTGATGATTCTGATGATTCGACTCACAAAATAGATTCGGATCAAAGATCCGAATCGTTCATGATCCGGACAACACTACTGCAGAACGGTTCAGAGTGGAATGACAGCGTGTGACCAGGAGGTCTACAGGGGGCTAGAAGAAGCCCCTGGTAAGTTAAACTGGACAAATTTTACTTTAGATTTTTCTTTAAAAAGAGGAACAGGATTGAACTTCATTTCAGTCAGTAGCCGATACTCTTTCCAATGGTAATGTTTACCTTGGAGACTGACCTGCAGGCTCACAGTGGGTCAACCAACATGAACAAATTACAAGGCAAGGATCAATCAGTTCTTGATATCCTCTAATTTTTTTACTTCTCTCTCTCTAATGTATTGATTCCCCCCCCCCCCCCCCCCCCCAAACTACTATTTTTCGGTAAAGTTCCTTTTTAAACATTCAGGTTGGAGCATCACATTCATACTCAGGATCAGCACATTTTTATTCTCGGCGGTATCTCTACCCGTGTTACAGTCAGAGAGGGCAATACAGTGTTCCTGATTAGCGGCGTTGTGTCTGATTTTGCTCTTCTGGATCTGGTGTCATTGAGAGTCCGTGTGTCCTGGCGCACATTACGCCTGTTCTGTATTGTTCTGGTGTGGAGGAAGCCCATAGATGCAGGGTTACCGTGGTGTTTCACAGAGTAATGGCCATCGGTGGCAGCATTCAGTCTGTGCTCCAGGAGTGATCTGGGCCACTGCAGATGGTCGGACTCATTCATGTGTCGTTTTGGAAAGGTCAGTGATTCCGGCTCACTTGGCTGCTCCTGCGGGAGCTCGCTGAGCACTTGGAGGAGTCTCCTGTCTGCCCTCAGGTCAGTATTGCTGAGGATCTGGTTGGCCAGAGCGCCCCCTACAAAGCCCTTTGAAGGAAGCTTCTCAAGTTGCTGCATGAGGAACTCCCTTCTTCTTGCCATGTGCTCAGCATGCCCAATGTCAGTGCCCAGTTTTAGAGGCGGCAGAAACATGGGAAACTCCTTTGTATTGTAACAGTTTGTGCAGACTGGAATGACTCTGCCTGTAAGCGGAGATGACATTCTTTGTGCATTCTTGGTCTGTCTTTGTTCAGCAGTGGACACTTCGCTCACGGTATCACAATGGGTTTCTGTTGTGGCAACCAAGCCAGTAGAAGGGCAGTGATCTGTAAACCCAGAGGGCAGATCCTCCTCTGCTGGGGGTGTGATGGTCTGGCCTGGTTTATGCTCAGCCACAGTTGTCTCTTTGTGGTTGTCCTGTAGCATGGCTTTTGTTTCACATGATGTCCCATCTTTGTTATCCGGGACAATATACAGGTCTAGGCACAGAAGGCAGTCTGCAGATTCAGCCGCTTTTAATTTTTTCAGTTTCTTCTGAGGGTACAGGCAGGCGGTAGCTGAAACTGGGCCCCAACCACATACCTACAATGGCCAACAAAACAGAAGACAGTTACAGCAAGGCTGTGTCTAAATCTGCACAAGGATTTCAGACACATGCACATTGATTACCTATTTAATGTGAACCCCGGGTGAAAAACACACTCGCCTAAAGATGTGTACACACCTTTTATGGATGTTGCCCTTTGGGAATCAGGTCTTGATCACCTTGAGAGACATCGCTGGATTGGCCAGCACATACGGGAGTCAGCTGTTTAGCTGACTATGCATTCTGTTGCTATGCAGGGAGACAACAGGATGGTGCATTCGCAATGTCACATGGCAGGCAGAGGAGCGGCGTGGGTCGTGCACCTCAGTACACCCGCTTTATTATCTCCTGAGGTGGTCATTGGCTGCCTCAGCCAGCTTCAGTGAAGCGTGTGTACAAGGCTTAAGAAGAGAGAAGTCTCTGGATCCTAGAGGCTTCTCACACCGTCCTCCTCGCCCCTGCCCACATTCCACTTCATGCACAAGCACAGCCATGCTGCAACCGCACCAGTACGGCCGCACTCCTGCATGAAGAGGAGCGCTTCAATCCAATAAGCTCTTGGGGGCTTCGCGAGCGGCAACCGAGGTCTGGAGGACAGAGTGGGAAGCTTCTACAAATTCCAGAGGCTTCCCTCACCTTAGGTACAGCCTGGTACACACCTTCAATTTTGATTGGCCAACCACTGAACAATTTTACCACTTCCATGTAGTAAGAGTGTTTACCTACATAATATGTTCATAATATTAAAAATCTGCTGACCTTCATACTACACGGAGGTGGTAAAATTGGTCAATCAAAGTTTGTGTATCAGGCTTAAGTTTGTGCTTTTTGACCCAACTTTGGTTCACCTGGGGTACACGTTAAACCTATGATTGGTGTACATGTGCACAGGAAGGGCATTCCCTGCATTTTACTTCTTCAGCAAAATTAATTTTGCAGCAGTCTGAAATTTTGCAAAACAATTTCGCATCATAATTGCAAATTTTGCTGCAAAATTACTACAATGGGCTCTATTCACAAAACTTCTCATAAATGACTTATTTATCACCTAAGTGATGATAACGTTTCAGCACATTTACAAGCAAATAAATTAGTTGTTACTGATTAATTTCCTTTCAATATCACTTTTCTTGCATTAATTAAATTATATTTTTGCTCTCTTAACCTAAACATGTAACATAGATAAGATGAAAACAAAGGCAAACAGGTGAAAAAGCTTTGTGAATCATGCCGTGCGATTCAAGCTCATCATTAGTATCCAGTGTGTCTATTGCTTATTGTTCTGTGCCATTGTAGATGAAGCCGGCACCATCCATTAATCTCAATGCTCTTTTATTGATAAGATGACATTACAGTATAAAAGCGACAGTTCAAGGCTTTCCGCCTCTTTCTCAAGCTGAAGCTGTATGTCAAATGTCAGTTACACAATCACAACGTATGACTTGTTTATAGAGTACACATGGTTATGAGATAGCCAATGATACTCCAATATTCAAACTCTCCAATCATAATAGCCCTATGTCTAGCGGACCTGATGGAGAACTACTAGGCTACTCAATACATTGGCCCATTCAAATAGATTCCCTCCCATCTTCAAAACACCCACCTTGGCTGCGAGCAATCCGCTCCATGGGTCTACACCTCCACTTCCGCTCTGCCAGCTCCGCCCAGAGCGGACCTGACGGGACAATATGGGATGACGTGCGTCTGGTCGCACGCATGCACGTCCTCTGCACGCCCAGTGAGACCTGTAGTGACCTATTGTAAACATCCGCCCGCGTCACATGCTGGTAAAGGAGCAGAAGCCCGCAGCCAATCAGGTGCCACCTGCGCAGTGCGGCTCAACAGTCGCATACTACTGCGCACACACGTCCAATAGGACATTACTATCAGGCTCACATGGCTAATTAGCATGTCTCCTGTCAGGTCAGTGTAGACCCACGGAGCGGATTGCTCGCAGCCAAGGTGGGTGTTTTGAAGGTGAGAGGGAATCTATTTGATTGGGCCAATGTATTGAGTAGCCTAGCAGTTCTCCATCAGGTCCGCTAGACATAGGGCTATTATGATTGGAGAGTTTGAATATTGGAGTATCATTGGCTATCTCATAACCATGTGTACTCTATAAACAAGTCATACGTTGTGATTGTGTAACTGACATTTGACATACAGCTTCAGCTTGAGAAAGAGGCGGAAAGCCTTGAACTGTCGCTTTTATACTGTAATGTCATCTTATCAATAAAAGAGCATTGAGATTAATGGATGGTGCCGGCTTCATCTACAATTGCCATTTATACTGACTGGTCCTGAGTGCTGCTGGACCGTGGCCTGGCACGTCGTTGGAACAGCATAGAGGAGTGCTTCACAAGACATATACCGGTAGTTATTGTTCTGTGCCAACATTTTTCATAAGGTCTGAAAATCAACGCTTTCCTTGTAACGTCGTGCCCAATTTATATCAGACATTTACTGCAAGAATGTTGCAATCTGCAAAATAATCACTCTTTGGTGTCCATTATTTGGGAGTAGAAGGGAGTCAAATTAGGCTTGGTTCACGCTTATTTTTGACTTTTTTTTTTTTCCTGATCGGAGACCAGCGGAAAAAAGGACATGTTGATGGACACTGTTATTAATAGGATCTGTGCATGTCTGTTATCAATGGATGCATTGGATCTGCTCCAGCAATCACCACGCTAAGTCCCGACTAGCACAATTTGCACGGACACCGGACGCAAGTCAGACATGTCATTATAGCAATGCTACATGTCTGATGCTACAGACACAACAGAGACTCTAGGGGTTTATGCGGTGGACGGAGATGAGGCATTTGCCGGCACCATGCCCAGCACATCAGCATAGTGTGGACAAAGCCTTACCACTTTTTTTTCTATTACTGTACTCCAAAAAAAGGTGCAGAGGGGGGATTTGCAGCAAAGGTGTGTGTGTGTGTGGGGGGGGGGATCGGTGAATTCACCACCACTTTTTTTTTTTTTTTTGAGTACTGGAAATAAAATTATTATTGTTATATCGATATCTGCTGAGTCTTCTGTAGGACAGTAAGTTCACCACTATCTCCCTATTTTTACCATTTTTAAATCAGTTTATTTTATACTTGCTGGCGCCTCTTTTGTTCATAAATGGTTTATCCACCCTGGTGGAAGGGATCTCTTACCCTATTTCCTGCCTACGGAGAGAGACTTCTTAATCCCTAAGTGGGGACAGGGCAAGTTCCCCACCTGCCTATACAGTGGTTACCTTGCAGGTAACCCACCTTTGTGAGCATTATCTCACATATTTACATACCAACCTATGTCTAACCTAACCTACTACACCAAAGTGGGCTCCTGATGCTTGTCCCCTTTTGTCCTCCTCATGAAAGTATGGTCAGCTCTTAATGTGTAATAATATATACAGTAGACAGCATGCTTGGCCTGTACCCTGCATGCCCGCATTTTGCCTTGGAAATCTGATGATAAAGTATCATCTCACCGCCTCTTCCCATCCCGTGCCCATCAGTAACTCCAGTGACTTGTGTTCCTCCTCAGGAAGCCTCTCGCTGATCCCCAGGAGAGCCTCAGTCAGATCTTTCTCCTCCTTCCCCTCACGAGGTGAGCAGACTTTCTCCTCATTCCCCTCACGAGGTAAGCAGACTTTCTCCACAGTCTCCTCTCCATCTTCCAGATTTCCCAACAGTAAATAATTATCTATATCAGCCATTGGATGGTCTTCTAAGATAACCCTGGAATACAAGCAAGAAACGCACGTTAGCACACACACACAACATGCCCCCCAAACAGAGTGGACCTGTCAAACTCCTAATCCAAAAACTATTATCGGTCCGTTTCCACTTTAACTCATGCTAATTGAAACTATGATCAGATGTAAGGGCTGGTGTACACCAAGAGTGCTTCTAAGCGCTTTTAAAAACGCCAACTCTTTGAAAAGTGCTTGGCTAATGTATTTGATGGGATGGCTCACACCAAAGCGATGCGATTTTCACCCAAACGCGGGTCCTACAGCGTTTCTGCACTTTTCTGAGGCGATTCAGTCTCAATGTTAAGTATAGGAAAGTAGAAAATCGCTCTGAAAAGCACTGAAACAGAGTGAATTTCCAAGCATTTTTGTTACAGAAGCTGTTCAGTTACAGCTTTACCGTAACAAAAAATAAAAACCGCTACACCAAAATGCTCAGAAAATCCCTAAGGGTTCTTTCACACTAGAGGCTGCGGTAGAAAAGGCTGAAACTCAGCCTTTTGCTTAACGCCAATACATAGCGTTTTCAAAGTGTTTTCAAGGCATTCTACAGCTCATATGAAAACGTCCTCTTTTTTTTTCTATAAAAATAAGTGAACAAGTCAGCTGTAAAACGCTTTGAAAACGCTTTGAAAATGCTGAAGTTGGCGTTTTCCATTGACTATCATTGAAACGCCAACAGCCAACTTCGGCTGTAAACAGTCCTGAAAAAGCTCCAGGGAGCTTCAAAACGCAACGCCCAAAAAAGCTGCTTTAGGTGTGAAAGGTAAAATGAAAGTCTATGGACTTTTATTTTACCTTGGAAAACGCCAACTATGGTCTTGGCTGTAAAACGCCGAAACTAGCCTCTGGTGTGAAAGGGCCCTAAGCATGATTATGAAATCGCCAGGCACATGCCTAGAATCGCAAAATCACTTCAAAAGGCAATGCACGTTTGCGATTACGCTAGCGCTTTTTGGTGTGCACTGGCCCAGAATGTGGTTTTCCATCTACCCCTGCAGTGCTCATAAAAGCTATCCTCGGTAATTAGACAGATCACTAGTAGTGTCGGGAGCAGGACTAAAGACATCGTAGCCCTTATAATCAGAGGCTGTAATGTCAGAAGTCTTGCCCATTGGTTTATCACTACCATTATCTCCAGATGCTGTATAGTGTACTGGTTAAGGCTCGGGCCACTCTAGGACAACTGCTGTGCCATGCATTCACGGAACAAACCCCTTGTTCAGAGTGTCTCCGTTGTGATTGCTGCATTGGGCATACCCTATATAGCTACACTGCTATTATGATACATCTGGCTTCTGTTTAGTGTCCGAAAAAAAATCGTGCCATCACTGCAACAGACACTATGGAAATCGGACAGAGCAGGCTTGTTGGCACATGTCTGAACAGCTCCACATGCTTATAGTGACACTAGAGGCTGAACAGTAGAGACCTGTGTGTGGTCACATAAGGTATATGCCACCAGGCCTCAGGCCTCTAGTGTTTGACATGGGACACAGTCAACACTCTGCAAGGCTCAGGGCGGGAGACACACACACACACCCACACCCAAGGGTTTTCAGTAGAAAATCTGTGTACACAGTGTGGAAGGATTTGATCCCTAAGATTTGATCTGGAGGTCAAATCTGGTGGCCATGTATTAGTGTATGGCCACCTTTACTCTGGTGCCAATGTCTGGCAGCTCCTGCTCTGTCCATTGCTTTACTTTATAACACTTGTCTTTGGCTCCTTGGTGTTAATAAGGGCCATGTCACATGAGGAATTGCTGAGAAAGTGGGGAAGTGCCCTGAGTAAAGCATGGCTAATAAAGTATACTCCTATTAATGAATCTCTTATTGCAGCCATTCACAGCTGTTTTTAATTGTCTTACCACATGTACAGCCAGCGGACAAGGTCGCTCAGGCATTCTGCGTCTGCGTAGGAAGTACAGGCGCAGAACGCTCGCAGCGTCGGGGGCCGCATAGCCAGGCCACGCATGTGCAATGCAGCACGACTGACGCAACTGAAGCCTTTCTAGCGGACAAGATTGAAGACTAACA